>NC_056743.1:755702211-755764711 GCF_019279795.1 Protopterus annectens
TAATGACCGTCTCTCTTTCCCTCTCTCATATGCGCGCACATATATGCATATATAAAAATGTTTTAGAGTTAATGGTTATAAATTCAACCAGAGGTCTGTTGTCCCTCTTTGTGTGATTTTTGTACAATGGCTACATTCCTTGACTTGCTGGGATCAGTTTGAATGTGCAAACAGAAAGAGACGAGCATAGCTTGGACATCATTTCTTTTTTCATGTAAGGCATAAGCAGGCAACCCATTCCAGTTTGCCTCACCTTTCAGATAGACATTGGATGTAGCTCGTGAAATCAAACTACTGAGCAGGAGTCACATTTCCGAAAGAATTCATAAACTTCTACTGTTTGTACTGTTTGCACAGTCAGAAAGCAGTTAACTAACTTACTGATTAGAGATCTGGTATTCTGAATTGTTTAATGGAGTTGTCTGTATTTTTTTTTTCATCTTTTTTAAAATCCTTTATTCATCTGAACAGTCAGGTGGGCTGGCTCACAAGGGATCTTGCACAGGCATAACATATTCATATCCTCAAAGGTGGTGGGCTACAAAGCTTATATTTGAGCAAAAGCAGTGTGTATAATCCTTACTTGAATGGAATAGTGGGTGGATAAGTTGTTCCTTATTAAATTGTAAAGTTGAATCATCATGCCAGGAGAGGAGAAATTCTATAATTAGTAAGGAAATAAGTAGAGATACCATGCCGTGTATGCAAAAAGCAAACATATCTACAGACAGGCAACTAACTGCATAAACAAGACAGGGATCAAGCAAACACCAGCATATCCGATTTCCTCAGAATCACAAGAGATTTGATTGTGTATCTTATAAAGAAAGTTGCATACTTTTAAAAGGTTCTAAAGGATGAACATGAGATTCTGACTCCAAACAAACTGAGAGATGAAAAGGATGCAGTGTATGCAATACAATCTTATGCATTTTCAGCTATGTACCTCATTGCACAAATTTGAAGCACATATAACAATTTGTGACATTTTCCAGTTCTGCAAAAAAAACAAAAAAAAAAACAAATGCATATACAAGATACTGGGTCCTGTCATTCTTATGCTACTTTTAACTTAAATGACTTTAATTTTAGTGCAGAAACATTTCTGACATTTTAGAAATTGATGCACCTGTTATTGCTTCCTGTAACAAGCCAATAGTTTGACTGACATGTAAAATCTTCACTGCTATTTTCTATTCTACAAAGGCCTGGTTAAACTGCAAGGCATTTGATAAAGCCCGTGTCACTATTTCTCTTGCATCTTCTCGACATAAAATGTCTGTGAATGGTAATGAATACATAATAAAAACATACATGCACACAGAAATATGTTTAATTTCTGTATACAGCAGAAGACTTTGAAGAACGTCTGCTTCCCGTAGAGATCACATGGGAACAGCTAGTATTAAATGTTAATGTAAAAGCAAGAAAGTGGGATATTTTTCTTGAAGAGAAAAAGGCAAAAGTAACATTAATGAATGAGATAGCCACAGCTAGAAACCATAGTGCCCTGTGTACCAAGGCAATAAAAATGATAAAATATCAAGGCATGCAAGGAAAAAAAACCAGAGCAGTGTAAATGTACATAATCAGAGAAGTTCCCATAGTATTAGGGACGGATGTGTTCATAAAGAATTTTCTAGCACATGTAAGTATGACACAAGTACAAAAAAACTATCTGAATCACAGAAGGGGACAATTCTGTATAAATTGGCAGTGGTGAAGACACCAAGCTTGGCAAACATCAAAATATGAAGAAGCACCAGTTTCATGCACTTTGCAATTCCTTGACCTAGAAATTTGGTCAGTGTTTGTTATGGTAAGTAAAATACGGTTTACCTGGAGAAATTAAAATATGCAGCAGTTATGGGCTTCTCTTCTGTCTCTCTACTGAAATGTCATCAATTGAAATGGCAAGTGCTTAAAAGCTGAAAAAAAGATGGCAAAGAGTGAATCTTGAAAATCAACCATGAACCCCCCCCCCCGAACTTTTATATGCCAACTCTGAGGTAGCCATATCACCAAGAAAAGGGAATATTCTTAGAAATGGCATCACAGACTTGGTGTAAGTGTGATCTTTCAGCCATTCATTCTTTGCATTTCAAGACTAACTGTAGCAAGTCCAGATATTTTATATATTTACCTCCTCATCTCTATTTTCAATGGGTATATTGGGTGTTTCTAGTAATAAATGTGAGAACCTCAGTACTGCTCAGTAACTGGTGTAGTAGCAAACACAAGAAACATAGGTTCATTGGAGGTTACTAGCTTATTGGTCCTAGGACCTTTATAAGCCATATTATACCCTTGTTCCCTTATTTATCAGGTTGTATGGTCTATATTTGCAGTGTGAGTCTATAATCAGCATCAACTGTCCTTATCCAAGAGGGACTGGTGACACCCCAGGGGTAAATTTCATCTCCCATTCAGTTGTCTAATGTATGCTTAAATAGGGTCATTGATGAGTTCCCTTTTATGTGAATTGGGAGTTTGTTCTGGAGGAGTGGCAGTCTCTGGGAGATGTATCTCTCTCCAGCATGTCCTGTTAATGTGGTAGGCAGGTTAAGATCCCTAGAGTGAGTGAATCCTGGCCCACTTGACTTGCAGATGTGCAGCATTTCCACTAGGGCATGGTTTGAGACTGCTCTGTAGGCCAGTCACAAATTGCCTCTCAGCAGCTTATAAGATACAGAGTACAGTGACAGGGCCTTCAGTCTGTCCATGTAGGTCATGTGTTAAAGACCCTGAAGTTTATTGGTGAGAAAACTCTGATGTCTCTCCAGCTGCTGCAGATGTCAGGTGAGGTACATATAGAAAGGAGTGTTGCACTCTTAGTGGTCTGATGAGGACACGATGCCTTTACTTATGAAATGTGCAAAATAGAGGGCCTTTCTAACCACTGTGGACACATAGTGATCGAAGTTAAGATTGCTATCAACCTGTGTTCCCAAATCTCTCACCACAGGGTTTGAGCTAAAGGGGGTATTGTTAATATTGTAATTTGCAGGGACTTCCCCTTTGACAAAAAGGATATCAATGCATTTTTCTGTGTTAAGTCCATGGCTTTGGCATCAATCATTTGTCTGTGTAAGCCCTGTTTGTAGAATGTCAACATTGTTTGGGGACTTGATGATTGTACCAGTTTGTAGTCATTGGTGAACTCAGTAAGCCACAGCCTATCTATTTTTGACTGGACTTCTGAGAAATAGATTCCAAACAGTTGGGAGGCCAACACAGATCCTTGTGGTACATCACTAGTAACTGGCTTGCTGGTAGAGGTGGAATCCCCAACTTTGAGTGTACGCATTCTGTCGGTGACCCAGTTGTTTATCCATCTAGTGACATATGGGCTAATTCCCAGCTGGGTGAGTTTCACAATGAAATCTGAGTAGGGGAATGTGACAAAAGCCTTGGCGAGATCAAGATAGGCTGTATGTACTGTTTTGCCTTAATCCAGGTCTTTGGTGACATTCTCAAAAAAGTCCACCAGGATTAATAAGCATGATCTAATATTAATGAATTCAAATTGGGTTGGGTTAAGAGTTTGAAAGTCACCTATGTCTTTGTTGATAAGGTCCATGATGATTCTCTCCATGGACTTGCAGATAAGGCTGGTTAGGCTTATAGGTCTATAGTCCCAGGGTCAGTTGATGGACCTCCCTTTGTGCAAGGGAATTACTGTTGCTGTTTTCCACTCTGCTGGGACAAATGGAATACTTTGACTGTGGTTGAAGAGCGTGTTAAGTGTTTCTGCTAGGTCCTGATTTAGAAAATTTAGTAGGTAGCCTGGTGTGTTTTCCAGTCCCATACAGGTTGTATTTTTGTCCGTGGAGAAGGCTGTTATGACCTGCTCTTTGGAGATACTAGGTAGAGGAATGGTTACAGGTGTGCTTCGGGGTATGTTTGGTGGGGAAGGTGGGTGAAGTCTGTACCAAATCTCTCTGCTAGCAGGTTGGCGATATCCTCCGGGTCAGTATGAGTGGTACTGTCCATTACTAGTGCAGCACAAAGCTGGGCCTTCCTTTTTAGATTTCTGATGTAGCTTAAGAAAACCTTGTGATTATCCTTAGCTAAGGATGGTAGTATAGCTTCATAATTGGCTTTAATGGACTTTTCAAGATAGCTAATTTCCCTGTTCATGCTGTGGATGTTGTCCTTCCTCTGCTGAATCAGTTCCCTCTTGTTCATAGACATTAGTTTCCTCCTCTTGTTGTCTAACCTTTTTATGCTTAATGTCCACCAGGGTAGCTTGCTTTTTTGTGAGGACCTTGGTTTGATCCATTCAGGTACAGTCGATTATACACATTTGTATAGGTGTTTTATACAGGCATTTGTGTTTACCTCTTTAAAGGCATTGTTGTTGACAGTGGTAGCAGGGTGTTTGAAACTATCTATGCCATCAATTAGGAGGCCATAGTTTGCTTTGGAGAAAATTTTCATCCTTTTTTGCTTTTGGCGGGTCATTTATGATCTTTTGAATGAGTCTGATTTATAATTAGACCTTACCAGGGAAGGCAACACTCATGGAGTAGTGCAGAGACCCCCCTCTGTGTTGGTGAGTACTAATTATAGGACATTCGAGCCCCTTATGGGGGTACAGCCTATCTGTTACAGAGCATTTAGGTTCATAGGGTGTACTAGGCTAATGGCCCTTTAGCCTTTACAAGCCCTAGCCCATAGGATTCCCATGGCATTGTGCCACCTGACCTTACTTCCCAGTGCCTCTGTCGAGTAGTGCCACTGGAGTGATCCCCAGGGTGAATTTGCTATTTCACATCCACTCATCAAGATTTCTCCTTAAGAGGGCCAGTGAGGTACTCTGCTTGACATGTATGGGAAGTCTATTCCATAGCATGGGCAGTCTCTGGGTTAGGAACCTGTCTTTCCAGCATGATCTGTTGATTGCGGTAATGAGATTGAGGTCTCTGGAGCATGTATTAAAGTCCAGAAACCTTAAGGTGAGCTTGTTTGTGCTTGTATATGACTCCAAACTGATGGAAGGATAGTTGAACTCACCCATGACCAAGGTGTTTGACTGTATAGTGAATGACTCAAGTAGGCCCAAGTAGGTAAAGTGGTTCTCATGGTTCATGGTGAGGGACCTATATCTAACAATGATATGGAAGGGGGTTTTGCCTATAGTTATTTGGACTTGGAGTAGCGCTAGGGAGTCGTACTGTTTGACCAGTCGTGTGGTGCATTTGTCTTTAATGAAGATGGACACACCTCCACCTTTGGTTGTTTTATGCTCCTTTTGAGGTCTAAAAGTGTGGAAGGCATTGAAGCCTTGCATGGCCAGGGTGCTGTCTGTGGCCTTGAACTATGTGTCTGTGACTGCACAGACATCGGCATCTTCTAGGGCTAAGGAGTGCTTCCAATGAGTGCAGTTTCCAATTTAGAATCCTAGTATTAAGCAGCATAACCTTGAGTTTGTCTCTAGTGGATTTTGTTATGATATTGCCTAAAAAGGCACTACGGAGGAAGCAAGTACCTTTGCTAACAACTGAAAGCCAAGAGGTAAGTGTTTAAACTAGAACACTTAGAATATTCTAACAGGCAAAATAAGCCTTCACCAGCAATTCCTGGCTTAAAAGGGTTTAGGCAATTCTCTCTTGACCCAAGAGTTTAGACCACAAATCTTCCTAATGTAAAACAACTGGTGTGGAACCCAAATGCTTTAACCAGAAGAAAGACACATAGAACAACAGACACAATAAGCCTTCAACCAGCAATTCCCAGCTCAGAAGGGCAGAGCCTACCCTCTCCTCCCACAAGAGTGTAGACTACACACCTTCTTAATGTAAAACAACTTTCCTGAAGCCAAGTGCTTAAACCAAAACTAAGATGCTTAGAATAACCATTAAAATTGAATCAGGCTACTAAGATGCAGGTAATAAATGCAACAGAATAAATGATAAAGTAGGAAGAAACACAGAAACAATACAATTAGCTGAATAAAGGGTAATTTTTTTTGTTTAAGTGGGAAAGGAGGAAACAGAAGATAATTCAAGGTTAAAGAACTAATGGGGTGGACCTTCCTAACTGACCCATAAATGTAAAAACTTCATTTCAAAATAAAATGCAGGCCAAGTTCAACAATATTTAGGCAGAGTACAGCAAGCAAGCCAAACATGACACCACTCAGTGAATTGTCTGTCTGTTTCAGGTGCAGAATCTGATCTGCATGCCTTCACATAGAAGCACCATTCACTTTAACCACTGTATAAGATGCAGGTCCAAAAGGTTCCATTTTCTTTCATTAATTTGGTAGATTCCACAGTAGTAAAATAAGATCCATACATATCCATATATATAAAATCTCTCTCACTTCAAATCATGTACATCTTTCTATGCCAAATGGTTATCTGATAAAAACTAAAAAAAAACTTATGGAATGGGCAACCACAGAGTTAAAACAGTGTAGTCCATGGTTGTTCATAGTTGAGTACTAGGCTAATGACCACAAGGGCTATTTTAAGCTTAGCCTTGCATCCCAAATCTCTGACAAGTACTCTTATCTGTGATAAGTCTAACCAGGGTTTGAGAGATGAATCATTTACAGGCTGCCAGCATAGGTGCAAAATCAGGGATGAATTTCCTATACCCATTCAATTCTCCAAGTTACACTTGAATTGGGTTGGGGAGGAACTTTTTCCTTTGCTGTAAAGATACATTATGTGATTTATATTTGGTACACTGCTGTCATCACTGGGAAAAAAAAATCACTGTTCCATATATTCGGGATTGTCAGCTTTTGCTTTTAAAGGGTCAATAAATCAGCGTTCACTATTTTAAGTGTTCGATGATTTAATATAGACCATCACAGCACCAGCACACTGTACCACCAATGCTCCCCTGTATCACAGCACTAGCACCACACTGTACCACCAATGTTCCTGTATCACAGCACCAGCACAGTGTACCACCAATGCCCCTGTATCATAGCACCAGCACACTGTGCCACCAATGCCCCTGTATCACAGCACCAGCACAGTGCACCACCAATGCCCCTGTATCACAGCATCAGCACAGTGTACCACCAATGCCCTTGTATCACACCAGCACATTGTACCACCAATGCCCCTGTATCACAGCACCAGCACACTGTACCACCAATGCCCCTGTATCACAGCACCAGCACACTGTACCACCAATGCCCCTGTATCACAGCACCAGCACACTATACCACCAATGCCCCTGTATCACAGCACCAGCACAGTGCACCACCAATGCCCCTGTATCACAGCATCAGCACACTGTACAACCAATGCCCTTGTATCACAACACCAGTGCACTGTACCACCAATGCCCCTGTATCACAGCACCAGCACACCGTACCACCAATGCCCCTCTATCACAGCATCAGCACACTGTACAGCCAATATCTCTCTATCACAGCATCCCCATAATGTACCTCCAATGTCACCCTAACACAGCATGTGCACAACTTCACATTTTGAAAAGAGCTGTCGCTGTCATTACTAACCTGAACAGTCACAGCCTATCAGGTCTGGGTCAGGTTATAGCATTTATAGTGCTGACAGAAGCCTCTGCCTGTGTTAGTGACCACCAAACTCCCCTTATCAGCTGGGAACCACTCCCTTTAGTAGTTTCCATGTAAAGTGCATAAAACCCTTTGCTATACACCTTTCAGAGCCATGGTTTTGCATTATGGAACACATAGCAGCCAGCCACAGACCATTGTCACAAATGTTTGAGAACTTTGAAGGCAGTGATACAGTTGCATAGCACCAACCCCAAAAAAATGATTAAGGGACATATGCAGCAGTTTTTTTTTTTAATCTGCTGGTAGATCAAATTTATAAATCACTTCTGGCATGTATGTGTCTGACAGAGTTCTTTGTCTTAAAGCTTTCAAAGCTGTAAAACAATTCATGCTTTTGTGTTTTCCTTTTTGCAATTGGTAGTACATCTAGGCTGTCATATCTCCATGTACTAAAAAGAATTATGTTTGTTTCTGCAGTTATAACCAGATAGCTGTCTTCTTGAAGTCAACATAAAAATTCCCCTCTCAGCTTCTTTCTGCTCAAAAAGCAAATTTCTTGACATGCGTTTCTCAAATGTATAACAAACTGTTTGATTTGGAGATCCAGTTATAGGAACATAGTAGGCAGGTGATCACAGGACCCATAAGATGCCCAGCCATATACTCATTTAAGCAGACAAGCATAAACGTTCTTGTCAAAATTTTCAACCACTTAATAGCACTCATCTCCCAAACTCAGCAGGGCCATGCATGGTAACCCAGGAATATGTTTGTCTACCCATCCAGTCATCAAGACTAGCCTTAAAGGTAGCTAAAGTAATACTTTGTTTGATCTGTAGTAGTAAATTACTTCATAGGCTAGGAATACATTGAATTAGGAACCTATCTGTCCAGTGAGTCTTGTATATTTGCTTGTCTAGATTTATCTTTTAATAGTTTAAATTTTTTCCCAAGTAATGGTTTTGTGAGGAAATAGGAGGTCAAACAAGACTGGATCTTTCATGGTTCAAAAAGTGAGACACGTTTCACATAACAGCTGCCTGTAGGCTACTGAATACAAGGAGAGCTGTGCTAATCTATTGGAGTAGTTGAAGGATTTATGACCATTAATATTTTTTTAGAGATCTTTGGGGCCTTTAAAATTGAGTGATATGCTTGGATTTGTTCATACCAAAGGCTGCATTGTATTCAGTGATGGATCTTATAAGGGAAGAGTGTAGTCGCAGGATGACTTCTTAGGATCTTGAAGATATTCATTTGGAAGTTGTCTATGCCATATAGAAGAATTTCATCACTGTGGTGGAAGCATGATAATCAAATAAGAGATAATTATCTGCATCCAGTGTTACCAACTGTCAGAGATGAAAATGCGCTAGATTTTGTGACATCACCCCCCCCTCTCTCCCCAAACCAGTCACAACAGTCTATTGACAAAATATGTATAATATCCACACCCCAGTCAAAATAAATAGAGTAGGACAGCAAACGTACAGGAAAAAGCACAGGTCTGTTGCATTCAGCACTTGGTTGTCATTTAGTAAAATGAACACTAATTTAAATGAAAACTTGAGCTCCTGCAGCCACTGTTATCCAGCCCCAGCAGCAACATCATTATAGTCTACATCATTTTAAAAAAGGATGTATTTTTTGTGAGGCTACAAATAATCTGTTATACATTTTATGTACTTACATTCAGTACAAAGACAATCACTCCTTTTCTTAAGTTTTAAATTTTAATTATTATGTAAATGCGCTCTACAGACTCTAACCACCAAAATAAAAGTTAATTAAAATAGTAAACTACCAAAAGTATAAATAATTCAGTAACATTTCTAATGCACATTCACTGGAAATTTTGATCAGTGATCATTGCCCCATAACCAGTCTTCAATGTGATCATTTTCAGTCTGCGAGTGTGACATTGACATGTCGAATTACTGTCAGGATTTGCTAATGATCTCTGCCAGTATGTGTCCAGTATTCTGTACGTCTGACATGTGGCTAACAACTTTCAAACCGTATCTGATCTGCAGTATTGTGTTAAGTGTATCCAAATTTATATGATTCCTCAGTTTTGATTTTACAATGTTCATTTGACTGAAAGCCCTCTCGATCTCAGTATTTGAGTGCGGCAAGCAGAGTACAGTTATTGCCAAGTCACAAAGATCAGTGAAAGGGTTTTCACCTGCAGAGTTTGTGTACTTATTAGCCTCAGACCAAAACTGGACTGTGTCAGAAGTGTTAATCTATTTGTGAAGATGTATCATGTTCATTTGTGACAGTATCCTATCAATTTTGTCAGCACAACAGCCCAACAACTCTGCAACTTGGCTATTATTTCATGACTCTTGTCTTTCAACATTTATTCAACACTGAACAACGACATATGTTGAAGTGTTGCGATATTAACAGTCAGTCATTCCTGTAGTTCTTTAGTTAGGGCCACAGTAAAGTTGATACAACTCTGGCACAAATTCCTTTCTTCCTCTGCTGGAAGTTTTGCTTCTTTAATGCCATTTTCAAAATTATAACCAAGATATGCTGAATTACTAACATACTCAGCATCTGACCTGTTGAAAATGTTGATGTGAGCATTGGGCAATGCCACTCTTCTACTTGACTGCAGCAAAAATAATAAGCTATTCGGAAGCTTAGCTGGATCAATCTGTTTGCCATCAAAAGCCTTCACAGCCACTTGAACTTCAGTCAAGATTGACTTTAGATACGTTAAGTATAAACAATTTTTATCATCTTTGAACATTGTACAACATTTCTGCTGTGTAACATTTCCCAGTTGTTCTTGCGTGATCAAAGTGAAGTGTCAGTTCACACCACTAGCTAAGAATTTTTGAAACAGCCAGTTCAACTGAATGCCAGCATGCATCACACATCTTAGTTATGGCCAATGGACTTTCACCACAATTTATAACTTCATAAAGTTTTCGGTAGGCATCTCTGTGATTTGGTGATATGGAAAACCAATTGTAGGTTTCTCAGATCTTAAACACTATGTTCCTTGGAGGCGATTCTTTTGAGGCATGTGACATGGCCAATTGCAATGAGTGACAAACACAATGGACCAAAACCAAGTGCAGTAAATTTTTAGAACTTGGTAAAGTTCACTGTCAACACCAGTCATTACAGATGCATTGCCTGTTCCAACACCAAGTAAGTTGTTGTTGTCTTTCGGCTTTTTCTGGTTAGGGGTCGCCACAGCGGAACTCTGATCCACAAATGATTGGTAGTTTTTTTTATGTGCCGAGTTACCAGCCCTGACGCACAACCTTCAGCGAAGGTACGCCCATTCATGCATGTCTCCACGCAGAAGGCGCTCTAGCTGAGAATCAAACCAGACACCATCTTACTGTGAGGTGACAACGCTACCGCAGCATCACCACCACGGGTTACTTATCTTAATTCCACAGGCCCGCAACAAATCATTGAACACGTTGGCCATGGTATCGGCATCAGCTTTCTGCAGATAAACTAGACCAAGAAAAGTTGATAGAATAGATCCAGTTCAAGCACTAAAGTATCAAATGACAGCACTGATATATTTAAACATGCTTATATCAGTAAATTCATCCAAAAGTAAGCTGTATTTTGCTGCAACTGAGGTAATCAACAAGAACTTTCAAAAAATGTGGACCCAAAACATTCTTTATCACGTCAGTACACTTTGTTCAATGTAACTTAAGATCAGAAGCTGCCTTTGAATCAGTGAAAGCCTTCTTGACTATGTCTCCTAGATGATCATTGGTCAAGAACGAACAATGCTCAGCAACTGTCATGGCTGGCATAACTTCAGCAGAACAGGCTAGATTAGCAGCAATTTCCAAATAAGTCTGAAAACCAATTCTTTCTATTTTGGTGTCACAGAATGGATTGGCCTTTACTCTGTCCTTCACTGTTTCACCACTCCTTTTACTGTCCTGTACTCAGCCATAATTTCAGTTTTACAATATACACAAAAGGCTTTGGTCAAATCCTCTTCGATGGCTTGCAACCAACCTTTGAATTGGGGCTCTGCCTCCCATTCATTTCTGTATCGTTGAGTGTAAACTTTATTTTTAGACATTATTGCAAAGTTTAAATTAATTATTTAACAATTTTAACCAACAGTTTGCACCATATGGCATGCATCTGCACAAAAGGGAAATGATGAAATCACACACACTGTGACACTGACAGATCACAGTCACACAAAGCATACATCACCATTCACCAAACGACTCATCATGTAAATCCAACTGAAAACATATCTATTTTGACATACTTTCCCTAATCTACTTTTGAAAACACTCTCTCTTCCAATGGACATCTCACATTACAAACTGTGTTGTAATTTTTTCACTCAATACAAAACCAAATGCAGTCCTAATTTATTCATAACTGAATAAAGATTACCATACCAAATCAACATTAATGACATCCCAAGATATGGCAGTCAATGATTTTTTGTTTCTTCAACAGAAAGACAGACAGTTGCCTATATCATGTAAATAACAGTAGGACAGTGGAGCCACTTCACCCACATTACAGTGCCAAGTCGCCCACCTAGCAAAGTGACAACACATTTCGACCCACAACCATTTTATACCAGCTGTAACAAAACAAAGCATCCATAAATGTAGTTACATTATTCAGTGTACCATAGAGATTTGCCTTCCTTTTTGTATCTGTGTAAGTTGTA
This sequence comes from Protopterus annectens, assembly GCF_019279795.1. NCBI lineage: Eukaryota > Metazoa > Chordata > Ceratodontiformes > Protopteridae > Protopterus > Protopterus annectens. Next base: position 755,714,412 of record NC_056743.1, read on the forward strand.
AAGACAACATAAAGGTAAAAATGTATAGTAATAGACTTTTTTTGGGATTCGATTCTGTGCCCTGCGAATATTCGGCCACTCCACCTTCCAGTGCCAAAAGAAGACAAAGCTTTCTTGTGCCTGAAGCTGAAATTGGAAAATCACCCGCTGAGAGGGAGTTAACATGCTACATTGTGACCATGCGATTGCTTACTAACTTCTGTAGTGTCTCCTGTGGAATTGAGGATAGTCATGCAAGTTAAAACTTAGAGTAATCCAATTCAGTCATCATTGCTTATGGTGGTTTGTACAGTCAGGCACAGATCACCCTGGAGTAGGCTGTATGCTGACTGAATAGAGCTGTCCCATTGATGCTGTGTTTTGAACCTGTCTGCCAGAATGTTGGCAATGTCAGTGGGTTCAGTGCATTTTGTGTCATTTTGGACTAACTCTGAGCATATCTGGGAGTTTCCACCCAGGTTTCTAACATTGCTAAAGAAGGCCTTATGATTGTCTTTGTGTCATTTATTTTTCTCTCAAAGTTGGAGTACTGATCAGAGATGCCTTTCCTTTTAGGATTTTGCTCTGTCATGTAGTAGCCTCCTTCTGTTGTAAAGTTTGTTTATGGCTGGGGTCCAGGGGAATGGGTCTTGGTTTTATTTGGGATTGCATGATCCATGCATTCTTGAAGAGTTCTTCACTGTGGTCTTTTGTGCAGGGGCATTTTGTCCCCATGTTTGTGATGATGAGGTCTAGTATATTGTCTCCTCTTGTGGGAATGGTGACTAGTTGTTCCATTGCATTTGAGTTTATGAATTCTAAGAACCTTTGGGCTAGAGTGTTGGGGCTTGAGTAATTTTCCCAGTCTGTTTGGGTAGTTGAAGTCTCCCAAAATGATGGTATTTGGAGAGACATTCATACTCTCCAGTGTCTTTGTGGGGTTCCTGAGTTTGAGAGGGTGGTCTGTAGCATGCTACAAACTGTAAGGCAGTTTTTCCTATGGTTAGTTGCACCTGGATAGTCTCCGATGCTGCCACTAACCTGGAGGTGTGGGTATCTTTGATGAAATGGATACTCCTAGTGCTGGGGTGCTCTCAGGAGCCTTGAACCAGGTTTCAGTCACTGCACAGACATCGATGTTCTCCATACTGAGGAGGGCTTATCTTGAGGTTTAGACTTCTGGCATTGAGCAGCATTACCCTTAGTTTTTTCCACTTGTGTTTTCTAGGAGGTAGGTTTGTCATTTGAGCCTTGCCTAAAAAGGCACTATGGGATCCGGAAGCCCAGGGGTGAGAGGTGCAAACCATCCCTGGCTTGTCAAGCATGTCATCCCAAGCAGACAGACACTGGATCCTTAGAATGACACCAGTAAGCCAATTGTTAAAACTGATCATTTTGTCTTTGTACTGTGGCATCATTCTTGGTGAGGGTAAGATGCTGCTCAGGGTCATAATCAGAGAGCTCTATGTCTCTTTTCATGTAGTCCAGGGTCTCAGGTCGTTCACACCTGCATGTACAATGACTGAGTCATATTTGTACTTGCTGTGGAGTGACCTGAGTGCTTTCTAGCTCCTGACAGGCAGCTTACTGTGACCCTCTCCTTGTTCAGTCTGGTGAGCGACGCGTCAGTGTGCCTGACTATGGAGTCCCTATTACAAGTGTGTCTGGCATGTTGTTTGGCCTTAAGGGCTGTGACTGTTTAGCACACTGCCTCTGTGAACTATGTGTTGCATTTGCTATGCCTTGAGGTGGTGGTTGCTTGGCTGTCTGCTTTGGTGGCCTCTGTTGTTTGGTAGATTTTAATCAGCAGTATGTTTTGTGTGTTTATGTGTTTGGTTTGCAGTTGTGATAGTTCTGTGTGAGACTGGGTTTGTGGTGTGTGGTTACCTTCTCCTCCTGACTGGTCTTGCCAGTACTGAATTGAGAGAGCTCAGCCTCCAGTTTGGCTATATAGTTGCATCTCATATTTGTGTTTGTTGGGAGGAGGAGAGGGTTGTCTGTGTACATGAGGCAATTGTAACATTGTCTCAAGATTCCCAGATTCACCAGCTGAACAGGAGAGGACGCTAGCAACTGACCCTTCGACATGCTAGAAATAGTGAAAAAGATTGCTGTGTAACTGAGTCAGAAAGGACCTATAGGGAAATGGGTACTCAACAGAATTTAGGTGAATGAAGTACTTTTTGTTTGTTTAAGAGTGCTTTACCTATATACAAAATGCTTTAGGAGCAAGTGCTGAGCTTTTCAGATAGAGTATAGGCTGTTTAGATTGCAAGTAAAACACACAGAAGTATTATTATACCCAACCTCTCTAATTGTCCGTCTCTGAGTGGCACCTTCATGCCGGGAGGACTACGGAGCTACATTGTGTTGCATGTGCATAGCCTGCACAATTCATCATCAGCCCAGTGGAACGAAAAAATACGGTCTTCTACACTGAATCAACGGGAAAGAGCTAGATTCCATGCTAGATGCTAGGGAACGAATACTCAAGCTATGAAGTGCATAAAAACTGCTATATTTAGCACGAAAAGTGCTAAATTGGCAATGTTGTCTGCATCTGTCTGAAGAGGCGTACCAGTTATAACCTAGTAGGTTGGTGCTTCCTTTCTACCAAATTCTACTATGTTGTCCTTTTTAATTTAAATGAGACTGTTTTTGATCACCATGTATGTGCATATTCTAGCCCTTGCTGGAGCTGATTTGTATCTGGGGATAAGTGGAAGACAGTGCCCAGTTTTCAATCAACAAACTTGTCACTACCCGAGATATGTTGAATAGATAATTTGCAATCGGACAATGTAAGGGTTTATATCAAGCTTATCTAATTTTTCAATGATACCAGCATTACAGATGGTGTCAAAAGCCATGCTCAGGTCAATATAAGCACTGTGCACAGAATTACCACTCCAAAGCCCCTGTAACCTTTTCTAAGCAGATTGCTAGGTTCTGGGACAAGACATGTTCTTCATAAAACCAAACTTGTGATCTAGATCAGTTAAATAGCCTGTGTCTGCATAAATGAGTTCTGCTGTCACATATTCCATGACATTGCATGTAAGTGATGGGTTTATTTTTACCAGGGTTTGTAGAGGGATCCACCCCCCATGTAGGGGGGGGGCACTGTTCTCCAGGCATCCAGAGCAAACCCTGTAGATAGGTTGAGTTTGAACAGTTTATGCAGAGGCTCAGATGGCTCACATTTAGCACTGATGAGAATGCAGTCTGGTATGAGGTTTAGTCCCATTATGTTCTGCCTTTGGCATATATTCTAAGAAGTGTTCCCCCAAAACTGGGGGGAAACGATCTGGCTAGAAGGGGCAAAATTAGCACTTAAATCTGCCTGCTAATATATTTGCTATATTCTTGGTGTGAGAATGGGTGATATTGTGGATGAGCTCAGTGCAATGTTGGACATTATTCCTTAAGTTTCTGTCATAGCTGAAGAACGATTTGTAGTTTCCTTTGGAATTTATAGCAAACCTAATTTCAGATGCTGCTTTACATTTTTACTAGTATTAAAGTCCTTGCTGGATCTTTCAATGTAGTGTTGGGGTATGGAGATGGGCTTTCTCTTGCAATGTTTCATTATTTACCTCCTTTTGTTGTAGAGTTTATTAATATGGAATTTTCACCAGAGAGGTTTTATCACTAAATTTACAGCTTTCTTTAGCCCGAGTGAGGACTAACATTTCTATGCAACTGTTCAGGTGCTGGCAAAAGTCAAAGGTGACGGCAGCAATCTACTGAGTTGGGTCCATTTGCACTGGACTGTAGAGATTTTTGCACAGGTCATCTCTAAGCTGAAGTAGGTTTGCCTTGCAGAAGTTCTAAAGGATGGACTCATTTGGTGATGAGGTGGCAGCAGTAGTCCTGTCATAAGATGACTGATTTGTGGTCAGATTATAACAGGGTTGAGGAGATGCAGGGTGGGAGGCAAGCAGGGACCAGGGTTGTAAGGACCAGTGAAAGATAGTAGAGCCTCTTGTGGGTAGTTTTTACAAGTTCCTCCAGAGCATTGGTATTAATGAAGTCTAGGAAGCACTTAGCATATCAACCAAGTTTTAGGCATGTAAGTGTGCCAAAAATGCTTGGATAATTGAAGTTTAGGTAGACAATGTTAAACTTTGAAGCCAAAAATACAAGTGCTTATATACTTATGTTATGTGATATAGTAATCTGAATGTTTGTGCAACAAAATGGGATAAAACTGGTCAAATAAATATTGTATCTTCTGTTGTATTTCCTTAATGTATCTCCTGCTTAAGAAGATAAGAGTTTAAAAGGGGTCAAGTACACTGCAGATGCACAAATACAACAAGGTCCCATAATCTGGAAAGAGCATATTGTGTCTGCAGCAGATATTTATTACAATCTATTCCTTAAAGTAAGCTTTCAGTTGTAAAGAAGGAAAGTGTCTGCCTACTGTTCTCATAAGCCTTATTTTAAAATGCATGCCATATATTAGAAAAGTGGAGATTTTTCTTTGAAATATGACCAGTATCAGAAAGATAGGTATTGCCTCAAACATATAAATAAAGAAGCAGTGCATTGGAATGTATAAGAAGATGCACAAACAAAATGCAAGAGTGTTCTTCTTAACAACAACAAATAAATGCAAGTGTGCTGTTCTTAACAACAACAAAAAAATGCAACTGTGTTTTTGTAGGTTTACCTTTATAAGGTCGGAAATAATATATATGGCCCGACAAATATCTGACTCACATGGTCGGAAACTATACTTTTGAATGCTGAAAACCATGAAAGTGCTGCACAATGAATTCAACATTCCAGGAATGTTGAATGTTTTCGAAACACCCAACATTTCCTGGTGTCTCCAAACACCACCATGCTGGGGGCAAGCCCCCCTGTGCCCCCCACACCCCCTGCAAATTTGGTATACTAACTCCATGGTCACACTACAGTGAGGGAAGGGATACATCTTCCAATCCCCGCTAGAATGCAATCTGCACTCAGGATGCCAAATTCAAATGAGTGAATGCACATTGACATTCACTCAGTTGTGAATTCAGCAATTCGGTGTCGTCATTCTGAAATTTTGAAAACGTCCATTTGCACATCTGCTGTGGCAGATGTGCGCTTCAACCATATGAAGGTAAACTGTTTGTGTATAGGGAGTTCTGGACTGCTGAAAAACAAAGTACTTTGTTTACTTTGAGGTAGTTAAACCTAATTAAATAGCATATTTAGTTATAAGGAGTCTTGAGAATGCAGCCCTCCACATTAGATGAGTCTAGGAAGTGCAAGGCCCTGGAAATTAGTTTAATATATGAATATACAAATTTTCCTGGAATTTTAATTTTGAAAGAAACACATCACTTCTTTATAGCACATTCATAGTGCTGTGTACATTCATACCTTATAATGTACAGTGAAATGTGTCTGCAGATTTTTTAGTTGTTTCTAAAAGTTACCACTTTCATATTTTGATATTTGCTGTGTAACACATTACCGTGCTACATTCCTTGTTTCTGTCACCTGAGTAGTTATAGATACTGTAGTAGTTTGTAATTCAACAGAAAAATGGAATTAATTGCTAACAGCATCTTAATTTGTACTTGGACATCTACTTTATTATATATTTTAACTTTGTTTACACATTGCAATAGTCATTTTGCTAACTGAAAAAGGAGGCACAATTGTTTAATGGTACCTCAAAGATACACTAAAATGACCATTCCATCTCCCATGAGCGAGAGAAAAGCAACATATAATCAAACTGTTAAGCTCATATGGGCAATGATTTATTGCAACAAATAGCCCACTAAGCAAAGGCAAAACCTACAGGGCTAAGCACTGGAGTGTCTGAATACATATATGAAAATAAATCCAAAAGAATAATTTACAACCAAAATGACTAACACTATTTATTTTTTTTTAACCTAGACTGGATTAAGACTGTGTTTCTGCCAACAAATTTTGCCAGACTAAAGGCAGGATATGAGTATGTAATGAGCATATTGAAAGAACTTGGCATTCCTTTCTTAAACTGACATGTGACTCTCTATTATGGGCTGATTTTAGAAAGGTATGTAAAATGATAATACTCGCCAACTAAAATGGTATCTCAAGCCTCTTATCTGAAGATGCATGTGTGGTTGTTGATGTAGTTGTATGTTGAGCATGTGTCTGTGTGTGTATATAGATGCATAAGTGTGCATGCCTGTGACTGTGTGGTATGTGTATGGGGGTCTGTTGTGGAAATGTTTCAAAATACATTAACATTCCAAAATCTCATAGGTTTAAGAAGGTGATATGCACAAACCTCCTGACGTGCCCATTTGTCTGAGCTATACTTTATATTACACAATAAAGGCCCATTACTATTCAAAAAGAAGAATGCTGATTGGACAGCCCAACCCACGTACACATTGTAAATTGAAAATTGAACATACTCCAATAGAAAGAAGTCTGGTCAATACACCACTAGTCTTCCTGTTGGAAAAAAATTGTGGAGACGAAATAACATTTTCCCATAATGTCAAATAAGTACCATTATAGAAAATTCAGCAAAATATACATCATGACTACTAAATGAGTAAAAGCAATGCTTAGCTAATCTGAAGGACAATAACAGAGGTTTATTTAAACATTTAGACATTATAAACTAGCACTGAAAGATGGGTCTCAGTCACTGAATCAAATGTATTAATGAACCTGTTCGCACATGGTTTGTTTAGTAATTACTCCCAAGGGATCTTGGGAAATGACTTCACTTTACTAGTTAGAGGAACTTGTTGCAATATGAATGAGGAAGTAGGAAATCAAGCCTTTTCTAAAATAAATCAAAATTCAGCAGTGGGACCTGATGATCTTAATGGATACTTCTTAAAAACAATCTCTGAAAAGTTAGTTCCATGTTTAACTTATTTGTTCCAAAAATTATTCACTGAAGCATTTGATCCCTAACTATGGAAGGAAGCCATAATAGTTTCCATTTTGAAAACCAAACCAGAACATATGGTAGGTAACCATCACCCTATTAGTTGGACTTGCATATTGAGCAAGTGCTTTGAGAGGACACTGTGGCTTTCCTATAAGCAAGTTCTGGAGGTTAGCGCTGATGTATCAAAACTGATTCCTTTCAGGGAGATTGTGTCACTAATTTGATAAGTTTTTTATGAACAGATTGTTAGCTTGTTGGATAATTCACTAGTTGCCAACATTATGCTTTTGGCTTTTCACTCTATCTCCCATTAAACCATTATTTGGACTTCAGTGTGAACTGATAACTCTGGCTATGTAGCTAAATGGCTATCTAAATGGTTCTTGAGTACAACCTACAGAATGAAAATTAAAAACTCCTACTCTAAGTATAGATTGATGACCAGGGAAGGGCCTTTGGGTTTAGTCTTGGAGCCACCATTATTTGATCTACTGATATCAGAATGTCCAAAATATGACTGTATGGTTAAGTGAGTTCACCAACAGTATTAAGACAGGGCAGGCAATAACTAGTACTAGTGATTGGTATCTGTTGCAATCTTACTTTGGTAACCTATATTAATGGATAACACAGAAAGGTATGAGATTTAACAATGGAAAATGTGCTCTCTTTACATTTTTGGGCATGATAGTTAATAATAATAATGATAGTAACAATAAGGATAATAATAATAGCAATAAATATCCTGACACCCTGGCCAATCATATGTTATGTTTTTTTTTCTAAGGTAACACAAGATCTAGGCATCATAGTAGATACAAACTGTAACTTTGAAGTCAATGAGACAAATGTTTTTTGGAAATGTTATGGTCTTATGAGGAATGCCCTTCAATGTTTCTCAAATAGAGATAGTCAAGTATTACTAGGGATGTTTTCAACAAGTATAAGGCCTATTATTGAATATGGGGTCCTTTATGTGCATTAAATATTTTACAACTGAAGAAGTTGGAATGGATTCAGAAAACCTTTACCAGACAGATGGCTGTCAAAATGTATCCTATAAAGAAAGATTGGTATATTTGTCTTTGTAATCTTTAGGTTACTGGTTTCTGAGGTGACATTATTACGATATGTAGATGCCTCTAAGACAAATTATTGGTTGCCATTTTAGATACTTACTTCGTTGATCATGGTATTGGTACAAGGAATAAAAAATTAGATGTAAGAATTTCCATTTCCAGTTCAAAGTTAGAGGTATTTCTTTCATATTGGGGCAGGAAGGATATGGAATTCATTACATAGACATTTGAGTAGCAAATGATTTATCAATATTTAAACAGGCATTATATAACTGTTTTTCTAAAATTCTATTTTCTCCAGTAATGCCTATTAGACAGACTTTAAAATGGCCAATGTAGGCCCCAAGTTTAATTTATTCATTGAGTCATTAAATACAACAAAACAATTTTCAGCACGAACTACACAATGATATTAGAGGACACCATCTCATATGAAGTCTTACCACTTACATGATAACTACTTTTACTGATATTTACCTGTTACAGGCTCTGAAGTGAGGTTAAAAGTGAGAAATGTTTTTCTGTATCTTATAGGATTCCATCAGTATTTTGATGGGAACTGTGTTCCATCACTGGCCTGATTATGCAACACTCATTCACATTCATTAAAGATGATTAAACTAGTTTGATAATACATGAACATTTACAGCTTTTGACCCCCAAACCCTTAGCAAGTAATCAAATTAGAACCTCCTCCTCTACTTCATCATAAACAATCAACTTTTTACATTTTTCTACATGGGAGATCTGTGTGTTGAATAAACTGTTGCCGCTTTTCTCAGTTTGTTGCCACTCTGTACCTTTTTTGCCAGCATGACTGAATTCCACAGGTCTTTTATCACTTAATCTAGCTGTCTCTTGTTTGGACCTTTTTTGCCAGCATGACTGAATTCCGCAGGTCTTTTATCAGCAGGTCTTTTATCACTTAATCTAGCTGTCTCTTGTTTGGACCTTTTTTGCCAGCATGACTGAATTCCGCAGGTCTTTTATCACTTAATCTAGCTGTCTCTTGTTTGGACATCCTTGTTTGCTCTAGCCTTTTTCCTGGCTCTCCCAAATCTTCAACAGCAAATCACCTTCTGCTTTTCTGCACTTGTGACCAAACCAACAGAATCTGTTCTCCCAGCATTATTTGTATTTGGGGCTACATTGACTTTTGCTCTGATGTCCTATTTTTCAGTCCCATAGTGTACATTGTATTACCTGTCTCAAGTTCTTTATCTCCACCACTTTAGGATTCATTAACCACTTAGCCTTTACTGTCCAGGTTTCTATGCCACGATTAAGCACTGAACATACCACTGTAATGTACAACTTACTTTTCAGGTTCTTTGGCATTCTTGTACTGTAAACTACCCCTTACACTCTGCACCAGTTGGCTGTAGCACCTCATATTCTAGCCTTGACCACATTATTCAGACTTCCCTTTTCCACAACCACCCCTCCCTGATATTTGAAGTTGTCAAGCTATTCTACCTTCTATTTCAATGTTAAGATTCTTCTGATTTCTTCCACTTGCTGCCATGATAGCTAGCCTGTCTGTACTCTGTTTCATCACATTTACATGCAGTTTTGCATCCCAGTCTGCTATCAATTGCTGAAGTTCCTGTTCAGGTGTGATTGTAATTTTCATTGTTTTCACGATTTATGTACTGCAAACTAAAATCTATTCTAATGCAAAAAAGTGATAGGAATTTTTTACTTTTACATTAAAATAAATATGAGGATGTTTACTTTCCTATGGTACGTAGGTTGCATTGGTTGCCACTGTTAGGGTTTGTAAAGCTGGTGGACGTAAAGAAGGCATGTTCCATTTTAGAGTTACAGGTATGCATTTTGTCACAAGCATATTGAGCTAGGGATTAAGAAGTCTTGGGTATGGCTGTTACTGCTCACTCTCTGGCTATAACTTGGTGCAACTAACTGGCACTTTCTGTTATTGTCTGGGCCATCTGATGGTTTCTCCTAGCGACATTAGTATTATAACTCAATAGGTGATTTGTTGCTGACAATATGCATATAGAAAATTGGGGTCAAGTTGCCCTTAAATGACAACTAAGTTTGTTTTGGTGTGTGATATAATAGAAGAATTATTACACTTGGATGGTCAAAGTGGAATAAATTAAGAGATGCTTAATGATCTACACCTTAACTAATGTTTGAAAAAAGTAGTTGTTTTTGGGCAGGCTATTTCATTTAGTCTACTACATGTAAATATTTAATGTTGCAGTTTAAGATCAAAAGTGAAATAAGTTATAACTGATTCACTCAGGGAAGTGGTCAAGCAATCTGATGTTTTTTTCTTTCTAAATGGAGTCTATTTTTTTATTTTATCTTTCTGTTAGAGTTCCCTTTCATGGGTGACCCAGGAGCAGTGTCTGGTTAACTGAGTTGCTCTAAGTCACACACAGACAAATGGAAATGGAAGGAGTCGTACATTCTGTTCTTCTGACTACATGAAGCTGCTCATAAACAGCTCACCAGTGCTATTTGCCAGACTAGTTTTATATTATCAATATTGTCAGAGCGTGTAAGTGTGCACAATCTCTCTGCAAGTTGCTATATTACCGTAGGACTCTAACTTTCTAGACTGATCAGTTGGAAATTTTTCATGCTAGCTCCTACAATGTTGAGCTGTAGTCAGCTCATGCATATAATTTGTAATATACAGGCAGTACATAATATAAAAGACATAATTTTATATATATATATATATATATATATATATATATATATATATATATATAATTGCAGTTGGAAAGAATGAACACTCACTTGAGTGAATGTTTTTTGAGCTGAAAAAATTGAATTATCATGTGAGTGAACTTTCTTCCTCATGGAGTTTCTTCTTTATGAATATATTATTATACTGGCATACATTTTTAATTATTTTTATTTTGGAAAAGTAGATTTAGTTAGTTATTGAACCGAGAGACAATTTAAACAGACAGTCCATTATTTTCCTTACTGAAATTTCTGTAAACTTTTGTTGGATACTTTTGTTCAAATCTGGAATAGCTTATCTATTTCTAAATCATCTATGCTACAGTGGTGGTCTTAAGCACATAATGCAGTGTTTTGTTCACATTTAAATCTGTGGAAAATCTTCCACTGAAAACAGCAAATGTTGGAATTATTTAATGTTCTTAAACTGATTATTACTTACTTTTTATTATGTTCTAATCTGCTATTTCAAGTGGCCTATTGTTTTACCTGATTTTTGAAAAATGAATGAAGAAAGACCTACAAAATATGAATCACCATTCCCTATACATAAGATAACAAGCAATTTCATATGTTAATCTAAAGTATCTAATTTTATAAAGAAAAAAATAGTGTCTTTCCTGTTAGATTTGAGTACAAAGTAAAAGTAGATGACTTCTGCTAGACAACTGCATTCTGTGAAAAGCTTCTAACAAAAAATGTTTAGCATAGGAAGTGATCTACATGGGCACAGTTAAAATGGGAGTGCTGTTTGTTTAGGTGACTTGCTTAGAGTCACAGTAGGACTCAAACTCTGTACTCATGCAAGACACACACACACACACACACACATATATATATATATATATATATATATGTGTGTGTGTATATATATATATATATATATATATATATATATATATATAAATATATATATATATATATAAATATATATATATATATATATATATATATATATATATATATATATATATATATATATATATATATATATATATATATATATATATATATATATATATATATAAAATATATTTATTATATATATTGTTATATGTATAGTTATGCGAGTGTGTATGTATGTATATATATATATATATATATATATATATATATATATATATATATATATATATATATATAGGGTCTATATTAAATCAGCGAATGCTCAAAATAATGAATGTTAATTTATCAACCCTTTTAGAGCAAAACCTGATAATCCCAAAGACACAGAACAGCATTTTTTTTCCTAGGGAAAAAAGCCACTAGGCCATTTTTCTTTCGAGACTTTGCCATTTCCTCTACTGTGGTGTGATCTCAGAGTTGGTATATTTAAGTAGGGGGGTTTGGGGCACAGCCCCCCACATCAAGGGGTGTGCTGGGCAAATTCTCCCACTTTATTTTGTGTTTATAACTTTTTTTTTCTTTGTTGCAGAGCGATTATTTTCCCTGGGAAAGAAATCACTGTTCCGTGTCTTCAAGACTATTAGGTTTCGCTCTTTAAGGGTTGATAAATCAGCGTTTGCTTTTATGCTTTCGCTAATTTAATATAGACTATATATATATATATATATATATATATATATATATATATATATATATATATATATATATAATGTGTGTATGCAAAATTACTGGTAGAACATTTATTTATTTTTCTTTCTTTTTACTTGTAGTTTAACTAAGTTATTCCTATTAGGCTAATGGCCTCGTTTCAGGGTAGACTATATGTGGTATTTATGCTAGAAGGGAAATTTGGAGAGAACACCAGGGCAATTCTCTTTTTGGAGTGTACGGGGATGGTATTCACTGCTATACTTCTGGTTTTCATTCCGAGTATGTAGGTGGCTCGGAGAAACTGGAAGGACGATGGAGGCAGTAAGTGCAATGGTGAGCAACAGAAGGAAAGGGAGAGTTTGCAGAAGGGAGTGGAATCGGGGAGTTGGTCGCATAAAGAAAATGAACTCGAAGGATTGATCAAGTTGCTGAGGAAGCAGGAGACTGGTGAAAAGGAAGTAATTAAACCTTTACAGGACTCTGAGTACTTGTTTCAGAAACATCTATTGTCTGTAGAACCCTCCAATCAGGAGGGTTGCAGGATGTATATCTAAAAGAAATGATAATTATGAGAGAACCAGAAAGTAAAGCAGTGGCATCATGGGGTGACATTATGGAGAGAATTCAGGAAAAAGAGCGGAGAGAAATTACAGAACAGAAAAAATTGTATGCAAAGATGGTGAAGAAAAAGAGAGAGTGAAGCAAAAGAGGTCTTGAAAAAAAATTGTTGCATGGCTCAGCAGTAAGGAGGAAAAATCACTGGAGAAATATGAGATATGGTACACAGTTATTGCAGTTTTGGGAATATCATCTAAAGAGGTAAGGGCCTTTATTCATCTCGAAGGGGAAACTTGTTATATTTTATTCAAAACTGGATGATATATGAAGAGTTTCTTAGGGAAATTAAAAAAAGGACCTGTAGTTAATGGAACTCTTATGTAGTGCAGACAAAAAAAGAAGAGCTATACAATTTCAAACTGAGGTGGTAAAGAAGCATTGAAAGAATGTTTAAAAACTGTATGCAAAGTAATTTTGGATATTACAAGAATGTATGATGCTAGAAGTTTATGGACTGAGAAATGACAAGATTGCACATAGTGTAATAAATGTTGAGGGCAATAGAGGTCTTGTAAGATATAAGGGAGAGACAAAAACTTTCCACCAAAAAGTGACCATTTAATAAGCAATTGTGATAAAGTATGTTCTGTTTGTGGAAAGATGGGACATGAAGCAAAAAATATGATCTGATGTGTAAAAATGGGGCATGTATCTATTAATTGTGATGAACAATTACAATCTGAGAAAAAAAGAATCGAAACAAGAACATGTATATGAAGTAAAAAGAAATGAACATGAAAAACAAAATCTACAAGAGAATAAATGTTTAAAGAAAATAAGAATGAAGGCAAAGGATTGGTACTGGAAATGAAAATTAGTTGGAAAATAGTGAGAGGAAAAATAATTCAATAGGGAGAAGGGTGAAAGAGAAAGAAAATTTAAAAGTGTGATTGTGAAAGAAAACAAATAAAGGGTAAGATGGAAAATACAATAAATTTGAAAGAACCTGAGAATTCTCTCAATACATGTTAGTAGTATAAACAAAAGAAGGTCAAGTGTGTTGGAAAGGTGTGTGAAACTTGATATGCATTTATTTCTAGAAGGCACAAGAATATTAACAGAAGAAAAAAAGGATGTGGATGAAAACACTATGGGCTAGAAACATTATATGGAGTATGGGAAGCGATACATTCTCAGGGATTGCTGTGTTATGAAATTAAATGGTTAAGATTTTAAAATATGCTATAGTAAAGTTAGGTAGAATAACAGTGTTAGATATAAGATACAAGAAAGATGGATACAGAGTTATGCCACTATATGCATATGCTACTAAAAAGAGGAAATGTCTAAAACAATCTTAAACTATAAGAGTAAACACTGAGATAATATTAGTAGGAGATTAACTATGATCTAAGGAAAAGAAAAAGAAGGGAATGAGATGGTATATGATATAATGAAAAGTGAAAAGTTTTATAGATATATATATATATATATCTGTGTGTGTGTGTTATACTATACACTGGACATGTAAATGAAGAGAGATTAAAACAGAGATGACTTTACGAAACAGGTTTTTCAGACCATTTAGTGTAAGTAAAAGAAAATGAACATAAAAGGCTAGGTAAAGGTATTAAAAGTTTGAATGAGGAAAAAATTAGATGCAGGACAAAGAGAGAAAACTGATCAATTATGGGAAGTTCATGCAGAAATAAGAATATTTTATGAAAATTGAACTGACTGGTGGTTAAGTTTTAAATGAAAAATATAAAAGAAGCTTTCTAGAATATCAAATGATGAAAAGGAAAGAGAAGAAAAAATGTAACTTAAGCCAGAAAGTATTTAGAGAGATAATAAGAAAAAAAATTAACATAGGGACATGTATAAAATGTATCGAGAAGATATAGAAAATGTTATATAGCAAAGGAACTCACAGTGGGAAAAAAAGAAGTGGATCCATATTTGAGTAAAACTGACAGAAAATGAGAGGATAATGAGATAACTGGAAAATAATGGAGACAGAGTAAATTCACAAGAAAAAACTTGAGGTGATAGAGCAGTATATAAAAATACATTTATAAAGAAAGATTAAAGAGAGGCAAATATGGTTAGTAAAGTATATAAAGAAAAGAATGAGATTACTGAAAAAATATAAATATAGGAGAGCTCAATGAAATTTTAAAAGATTTGGATATGGAGAAAGCAACAGGAATCGACAGAATTCAATATCGTAAGTATTATAATATGAAAGACTAGCTAAAAGTATAAAAGTATATTTGATATCCCTAGAAGCTCTCTTTACCCTAGAAAATGCTGACATCTCTGCAGTCACTGAAACATGGTTTAAAAGTGGGGAGCGCACACCAACAGTGCAAAGTTATAATGTCTTCCACACATTTAGGCCAGCTACTTCACAGGCAAGGCTTAAAAGTGCAGCTGTCACTATTTACATCAAAAATAAATGTACTTCAAGGCTGGTCTAACAGGACAATGCACTTGAGCTGCTCCATGTTCAAATTACCATAGGAGAAATCCAATAACACTTCCTTGAAAGATATAGGTCCTCCTCTATGACTCAGGAAACCCATACCATGTATTTAAACTTATTAGAAATACTAACCATCCAACCCAAAATCATATTTCATGCGTGACTTTAACTGGGTCTGTATTAGAACATCAAAGTTTCAAAACTTCGAATGTTCTAATATCGAACCCTATTCAACGAAAGCTGAAAACATCGAACATACAGAACAGTGAATTTTTTCCTAGGGAAAAAATTTGCTGATCCAAAACACATACACACAATACAACACACCAAATAAACACCAATCCACACACATACACCTAAAATCTTACACCTAACCCTACACTAAACTATACACACACCCCTAGCTATCCACTTACCTTAACCCAAACCCTAACTCTGAGGTCCGTCACTATTGCACAATCACCTTACCTGCACCCTAAGCCTAACTTGCCTAACCCACCCTAACCCTCACGTCCACAGAATCGCACACATACCTAACCCGCGCCCTAACCCTAACTCACTTAACCCGCCCAAAGCCTCACATCCACACAATCGCACACATACCTAACCCGCACTCAATTGCACACATACCTGAACCCGACCCGTAACTTTCCACCACAGCGCTGAAAATACCAAGGCAACAGAAATGGACAACTAAATTCTTTCTTTTTTGGTGCTGTTTGTTTAAGAGAGGGTCTTGTTGGATTGGTTTATTGCCATCATGTGACATAGAGTTAAAACAGTTAAAACAGACAATTTATTTATTGTATTTTATTCTGAAGAAGTTTGCACTTTGTTGCAAATAAAAAGCGCTTCACTAAACTGTGGATTACAGCCTCGACTACAACCATTTATTTTTGTTTTTATCAGTTTGTTTTCATTGTTTCACAAACAAATTCTTTCCCTAGGAAAAAATTTGGGTTTCTGTTGCTTCGATATTTTCAGCTTTCGCTGAATAGGGTTTGATATTAGAACATTTGAAGTTTTGAAACTTTGATGTTCTAATATAGACCCACTTTAATTACCTTACTATTAACTGGGAATCCTATATGACACCAGACGTACATGCACAGAGATTTCTGGATTTTGCAAATCTAAACTCCCTGGACCAGATAGTCAATACACCAACCAGGGTTGCAACCATACCTGATCTAGTCCTCACTAATATGGGAGAGTGCTGCACACCCCCTACTATAATGCCTTCCTGGTAAGGTCAGGGCACAAAATGCTCTCTTTGAAGTAAAAATAAAACCTGGACCCCCCAGCTTAAACAAGGAATATTCAGGAACTATTCTAACGCTAACATCCTATTATTTGAGAACCTGGCAAAATTGCAAGCAGCCATAAACACTAAGAACACTGTTGTCTATGCAGAACTGTTCCAAGAAACCCTCTACAAGCATGTTAATAGCTGCATAGAAGCAGCTGTACCTACCAATAAGAAGTACAGAACTAACTCAAAAAACAAGCCACTCTGGTGGAATCACAAAATCAATAGGCTATATAACAGGAGGAAGAAAATCATGGCAAAAATTAGGAGGTGCAGCACCCAGCAGGATAAAAGCACTATCATTAAACTAAAACAATTTGGAGGATAATTAAAGTCTACCAAAGGCAAATCTGAGGTAAGTTTGGTCTCCCAGGCCAAGGACAACAACAAAGCATTCTTTAACTATGTCCAGACCCTCAAAGGCAATTCAAAATTGTGTGCAGAGCTCATTGTACAAGAAGATATAGGAAATCTTTTGGCTGATAAATTCAGCTCCAACTTTACCCCTCTCACACCCTCAATCTTTACTCAAGAAATATGATTAAATATAACTCCCCCTACTATAACTAGGGAACAGGTCCTTTAATGCACTCTCTAAGATCAAGAACACTGCATCAATAGCCCCAGACAATATCCCAGGATGGCTTCTAACTAGCATGAAACATGACCTATCAGGGCCTCTGCAATTACTTTCTAACTGTATCCTCCAAAAAGGCTTCATGCCTCATGAATGGAGAAAGGCAACAGCTATCCCTCTGCACAAAGATGTGCTATCTACATACCCTGGAAATTACAGACCCATAAGTCTCACTAGTCTTTTATGCAAAGCCATAGAAATAATTATGATGGAGATGATCAACAAAGATATAGTAAAGCTACAGACACTGGACCCATCCAGTTTGGTTTTGACAAGAGTGGATCATGCCTACTGAGCCTGGTGGACTTCTTTGAGAAGTTTTCCAAAGCAATGGATGAGGGCAAAGTCATTACCACTGTCTACCTTGACCTGGCCAAGGTATTTGACACAATATCCCACTTGAGCATTGCTGACAAACTCAAAAGGTTAGGCACAAACCCGTATGTTACCCTGTGGATAGCCAACTGGCTCACAGACAAGGCCCAGGAAGTTAGAATTGGGGAGTCCACCTCTACAATGAGGCCAGTCACAAGTAGAGTCCCTCAGGGATCAGCTCTTGGACTGCTCCTTTTGTGCGTTTACTTCTCAGAAGTCAAGTCCAATATCAGTGGTCTCTGTCTGACAAAATTTGTAAAAGAATGCAAATTAGGAGCTGTCATTGTATCCAGCACTGACACAGGTGTTCTCCAGGAGGGGCTGATGCAGACAAACTGGTGTCAGAGCCATGAACTAAAACTAAATGCCAAGAAACGCATAATAGTATAATTTGGGAAGTCATCTATCCCTGTTAACTATCATGTTGAAAACACACCCCTTAGAGCTGACCCAGTAGTCAGGAACTTAGGGACTCACATTGATAGTAATCTAGCCTTTGACCATCATGTGTCTATAGTTGAGGAAATCATTCTATGTTGTGCAACTTATAAACAAAGGCGTGGCATCAAGGTTCAAGGAAGTCATTGTTCCACTGTATTTGTCATTCATCAAACCTATCATTGAGTACAGTGCCTTCTTTGGTATGTACCTAACCAGGCATATCCAACAATTGGAACATCCATAGAGATTCCTCAGTAAAAGAATGCAGGGCTTAAGTAAAATTTCTTATGCAGACCGCCTCAAGGGTCTATATCAGTTGAGCAAAAATCCCTTTACATGAATACCGTAAAATCAACCCCTATACTTCGAACCGCAAAAATCCCGAATGCACTAAACCGTGAAAAATAAAATATCAAACTGTCATAGTCGGCCAACCCCACCACATGCTACTTAGTATCTACCAAAACAAAATAAATAAACCACATAACATACACTTACCAAACCCTGCAGACATACACCCAAACAAAATAAATAATCCACATACATACATTTAATAAAGCCCTACTTCCAACACTACACTAAACCCCACATACACAAATATCTATGCACTGTCCTTAACCCCTCCCTAACCCTAAGGTCTGTAACTATCGCACACTTCCCCTACAAACATAACCCCAAACAAAACAAACAACATACATACACTTAAAAAAAACCCCTACATCTAACACTACACTATATCTTACATACATTACCTATCGATGCACCTAACTTAACCCAAACCCTAAAGTCCTATCTATCGCACACTTACGTTACGGAGCTATACCGCAGACAGGCCAACCAAAACAAATCGACATTTCGGAATTTTCAATTTTGGACGTTCAAGGTTTACGTACTTTGCGTAACATGGTTTGATGGGTCTACTTTAGATGCCTGAATGTGCACTTTACCGACATCCAGTTTACCGACCCCAAATGATCGACAAATCAGTTGCCCAATTAAACATTTGCCCGACGTGCACTTTCCCGACGCCAACTTAAGTAATCCGCCTTTTCAAGTAGAATACCGTACGTAAAGTAACACCATATGAGTGAGGAAACACCATTCAAAACAACTTGCGATGTTCAGAAAAAACATGTCATGAACTAAATAATAGATCCAGTCATATCTTTCTTAAGGAATCCAATGAATTTAATACTGTTTATCAATGAAAGAAATATTGCTGAAGTTTCATCTCGACGGGCAAGAAACACTTGCATACATGCTTCACTTTCTGCAAAAACCACTTCCAAATGTTCATAATAATATGTCTGTTTCCATAATTATTCCTGCTTCATAGTAATGCAATCAAATATGCAATATATACACAGCAACAAAAATAAACATCTCAAATTTTCAACAATCTGGCAATACTATTTACAAATTGTAGAGCAGTGTATTCTTCTCTATTCTTCAGCACGGTAACAAATTGCTCATGCCGCTTAATTAATTTCCATTTTTTAGGGGACGGAGGAAACCCAGTTGACATTCTTACATGTAATTCATCTACTCTGTCTTCTTCTTTCGACAAAGCATGCATAAGTGTATGTAAATCAACTGTTCGACAGCCTAGCAAACATTTTAATCACCTATGCCATGCTTCAACAGAGTTTTGAGTCCATGGCAAATGTAAATCATTAAGGTCAGATACGTTCCAAAACGAAACGGGAAACAAAGGTAGAAATCTCACTGAGCTTCTCATTCTAGTTGTAAATTTACGAAGTCTACCGTGAATGTACCAATCGGAAAAGTATTTCAAAAGTTCACGTCCTTCAGGTGGAAAGGATAGTTGCAGCTGTTCAAATGTAGGCAATACCTCAGATTCTTGCAAAAATGCTAATGATACTAGAGATTTCACACTCAGTTGAAATGATATATTTGTATTGTACATTGTAGCTAATCCCAAAGCCTGCAACCTTCGCCACACATTCTGCCCAAAATGGAACAGACAACCTTTACTTTTAGCTCCTGTAACATTCAGCCTAATACTTTTCAGTGCAGCAACTTCAAAGTCACATAAAATAAACCGAACATTAACTTCTAAACCATTTGTGCTTAGTAAATAAAACACACAATGCCATAAGAAGTTGTAGCATTTCAGAGATTTTCTACTACTCATTAATGCGTAGAACAATGGTACAGCTTTACTGTAACTACCGCATTTAAGAAGTCCATGAATGCTATACAGTTGTCGACAGCTTACTCCTTTATTGAAAAACGTACCATCCATTAACCAAATGGAAGCACTGCTCATATCATATAAATTGTTTACTGTAGTAAACGCGTATACTACGCTGTCAGTAGTCTTATCAGCCATACGTTTATAAATGAAAGCACCCAACTTTAAAGGATAGTCATTACAAGTTATATTCATCAAATTTATGTCATGGTTTCGCTCTGCTACATTCTGTTGCCTACGTACCCTACCGATAGTTTGCAACAGTGCCTTTCTACTTGGAATACTTTGCACCATTTTAAGTGAAGTTGAAGCCATTGCAACATCCACTATTGAACAGGGATTGTCCCTGCTGTACTTTGCCCTTACTTTTATATCACTGCAAAGTGCATAGCATTCTAACTCAGCAGGATCAGCTGTATGATAATGTGACACAGACTTTAGTAGTTGCTCACCTTCGGTAACTAGGAGAGTTAAAGCTCTGCCTTTACATCTGCAAGACTTCTTCTCTTTACATCACCAGTACCATTTATTTCCTTGGCTTCTCTCCAAATGGTACAAATAGCCATCAAGTTGTAACATTGCTTTACTCTGTTGAGAAGTAATTGGTTTGTAAATGTTTCCCACAATTCCTGGTCCAACTTCCGACATTTCCGTCATCATTACGTGTTGCTAAAGTGTATTCCTAACGGCATATCGCTAATTTATATACAAATTGCACAACTTACATTCGTAATTATTATAAGTTACTGCAGCTGTCGGGCTTGTGCTAGTCGGCAATAAGAAGGGTCGGCAAACAGACATTTCGGAGATTTAGTCTCGGTAAACTGGGTGTCGGTAAAGTGCACGTTCGGACATCTAAAGTAGACCCGGTTTGATGTATTCGTATTCGCATAATAGGGTTTTCGCTCAACTGATATAAACCCTGCCTTGAGGCCCTCTCTCTGTATTCAGTCTCCTAAAGGCTTTTGAGGATAGATCTATACCTGGCATACAGGGCATTGTCAGACCCCACTTTGGACTTCCTGCATATCCACAAAACAAACAGCACCAGAATTACCCATTCTAAAGACTTAAACCTTGTCTGTGACATAAATAGGACCTGCTGGAGAGATAGGTATGCATACCTGAGACTACCCAATCTATGGAACAGGCTCCCCATCCATGTGAAGTAGAGTTCCTCCCTAACCCAATTCAAGTGCAACTTGGACAACTGGATGAGAAACTGGAAATTCATCAGTGGTTTGGCACCTATGTCTCTAATGGTTCATCTCACAGGCCCATGCTTAAACTTATCAAGGGTAACAGAACTTGTCAAGGATTTGGGATGCATGTCTAGGCTTAAAAAAGCCCTTGTCATTGGCGTAGTAAACACATATGAAACTACTTTGTAGAAGCATTAAATGAATGATTTGAAAATGAGGTAGACAAAAAAGAGATATGTATGGGGGCTATAAAATTTATATGGAAGAAGGGGGAGAATATTAGGCATTTTAGACCAATAGTACTAAATAATACAGATTATGAAATATTTTTGAGAATAATAAAGAGAAAATTAGGGAAAAGTGTGGCTAGATTAATGGAGCCTATGATTTTTGGAAAAAAGTAAAGGAAGTCAAGAATTATTATAGATATTAAGAGAGCTGATAGATTATATTAAAAATAAAAAGATGGAGACTAAAGTATATGTAGGAGATGTGAATAAAGCATTTGACAGAATACAGTATGTGGAATTGGGGAGTATATTACTATATTATAATGTAAGTGAGAAAGTAAGTTATAAGATGATATGAAAGGGATGGTTAAGTGAAGAAATAAGAATAGAGTGTGGGTTAAGACAAGGTTGCCCAGAAAACTGTATTTTATTTGCATTAGCTATGAAAGCGATTGTAAATGCAATGAATAGAGTTCTGACAATGGCAAGGTATAGGATGATAGCGGGAATAAATTTCCCAGTTGTTCTCACTTATACAGATGACATAGTTTTAATTACTAAGAATAAGAAATATATGGTGTGATGACCCATTTAAAATCAGACAGCCTCACCGCTGTCTCTGGTAAAGCTGCATCACTGAAAGTAGGGATCAAAATACAGTTTCCCCTAAGAATACACTGGTAACAGGCTCCAAACCTGGGACTGAATTATATACTTCACTCCAGGTCCCCAAAGGAGTCTTCAAACTAACTGCTACAGAGCACTGTGTCCCAGTTCTAGATATTTGAGACACTCACTCTTAAATGTTTGATATTCACATATGCAAGCACTCTTGGGAAAAACTGGCACAAATGTACCTGCTATTTCCTCTTTCCCAAATTACAAGGTAACAGGTGCCACCAGCCAAATACTACAATACTGTTCAAAAGGGCTGTTTGATTATATTGGATAAAATAAATATTGATATAAATGGTAGCATGTAATCCAAGCAGTAAGGTTTTTGGAATGGCCCTGGTGTTATTACAATATGTGTAAACACTCTCAGGTTAATAAAAGCACTTTCTAAATAACCAGCCAGAATAAAAGGTAGGTAAAATATTTAATAAATAAAACGAGTTAAAAAGTGTATACACTGAGTAACTGATTTCAATAAATGACAACGTTTCACACACAGGAATTATGAAAATAATACTGAAGAATAGGTTTCACACAGATTGTAGAAAAACTATCTAACTGTAGCTCTCTAGCTGTCTAAAGATTAACTGTCCCTGTCAATTCTAA
This sequence comes from Protopterus annectens, assembly GCF_019279795.1. Lineage (NCBI taxonomy): Eukaryota > Metazoa > Chordata > Ceratodontiformes > Protopteridae > Protopterus > Protopterus annectens. The sequence goes on from NC_056743.1 coordinate 755,737,391, forward strand.
TTATCTCAGCAAGGCAAGATGATACTCTAACTACTGAAAGGCAAAATAAGAATACATGTCCAGTCTTCAGGCTGTTGTCTGGTCCTCAGCAACTGGAACAGCAACTCCTACTATTTCTTTTGAACAGCTCTGGAAATCTTTCAGTGATAACTATTGATCTGGAAAACAACTGACTACTACAATAACTGCTAAACAACTACTACTACTACTGCTGAACTACAAGACTTTAACTGACTTGGCACCTGTTTTTATAGCAGAATTTTTTAAATCACAGAAAACTGTTATGCGAATTTTACTGTTATATCAGACTTTCAAAAGCAAACACAATTTCAGCACTGACATAAGATGACATCATATCTAGGTCAGCTGACTGGCATAAGCTACATTTGGAATTTAAAACAAAATGTTCATTTTGTCAGCCAGGACAACACTGTTTGATTCAAGGTAATAAAAAGAACATAACCTTACTTAAAAATGATAGCTAGTCATGCTGGCATATATAACACAGTATTTACAAACCTTCAGACAGTCATGCTAGCACAGATAACACTATTGGATATCCTCACAGACGGAGCAAGGAATTAAGAAATTAAACACTTAAATATGCTTGGCATAAGTTTTAATAAAGATAAAAGCAAAGGGGCTGGATTTTTGGGTGAATTAGAAGATATTGACTGTAATGATGAAGAGGTAGATAATTTAAGAATAATATTTAGGACTAAAAAATAAATCCATCCCTGACCCTGAGAGATCAATATTGAGACCAAAGACAAAAGAATTAAATCAGATACATTTACATTTACATAACTACTGGAACAAAAACAAAATAAATTGCAACTACTCTGAACAAGGCACTCTAGAACCCTTTCTAGAATACTCAAAAAAACAAAAACAATAGCAGCTCAATCTCTCTTCTTTCTTCAATAGGGAAAAAATATAATAAATCAACTCTGATAATATAACTATTTCAGGACCTTTTATATACGGATATATATAGCAAACATGCACAACTCCTCCAAATCCACAGATGAAACATTTCTCAATTCCATCACCTTTCCATCTCTTAATCTTGAGATTACTAATGTTTCCATTTAGACACTATTTCACACTCCCTTTTTCTCTTTAATCTATTTCTAAACCATTTCTCAAATATTCAACAAAAACAAAACCCACACTTTCTCCAAAATTTTCAACACACATTACACTTTTCAATTATTTAATGATTTATTTAATTATCTAATTAAACATTTTATTTTGTTTTTAATAATCATTCCAAATCTCAGTTTAATTTCAATGCTCACAAAATGCTACAAAATCCTGATTAACTCCCACCTTCTTTCATCCTCCTTAACCCCCTTCTCTTCTTATTCCCTGAATCTTCCTTTTCCATTCTTATATATTAATTACATAAAATCACTTACTTAAAATCATTGCCAAGCAAATCAAATGATCTGTTCTAAAAAAATCAACCAAAAAAATACAGCTATTGAACTTAAAGACAAGGAAAAAAGTAGCTATTGTGATCTAAATATAAAAATATATTGTAAAATAAAATTTTACCAAACATAATCATAATCATATCAATTTAAATAAATAAATCATATCAAACAAATTTTAGCAAAATTTCTTTCCTTGTTTTTTTCCTAAGAATGCTTTTTCCCCTAAGAATGGGAGGATTTTCTACACACCTTTACTATCCAAGGAGAAAATTTTCATCTTATGCTCGTGATCACTATGGTCTATAATAAACTTGCTTAGCAAAACTCAAGCATACAATCCTACGTGGCTATAGATCCAGCTAGCAAAGATGTATAAAAGAAATTTAAAGCTAATCCTTTTTCTCTCTCAAAATCTATTTTATCAAAAAATTCTTTTTTATCACCCATTAAAAAATTGAAATTCAAAAAAACAAAAAAAAAAATTTTTAAAAAAAATTTAATTCTTCAACTTACTTCAACTCTCTTTCCTCATGCTTCCCTCAATCCAAACTTTCAAATTAATAACAAGAAATTAGATCTATGAAAATGAACTCTCTTATTCCCCCTATTAAAGTTAATAATATTTCTTTTAATATTGTATAACTGCCGACTTAAATAAAATAACAATAACACTTAAGGTAAATAAGCAATATTAAAATACAATTTATTAATTAATAATCTTTTCCCTGTTAATCTTGCAATCCTGACTCGCAGGCTTGATCATTACTACAGTTATCATTAAAAAAAAACAATTTACATAAAAAACAAATATTATCATCATTATTATTAACAAATTATTATTGTCATTACTTTACCAAATACTGGGAAACTCTCTATCTCCTATTAAAGGAAAAAAATTCCTATTAAAAACTAATATAAAACTATCTCCCTTCAGAAAACTCTTGAACAATCAATTGATTGATGTTAAATAACACTCCCCTATTATTAAAATAATTATAATAAACAAAAATAAATTTAAAAATAATAGCCTATTGTTCCATGTTGCCCTGTTGAGAGCCTGTTTACTACATTATATGTCATTATGCAATCATTCCCATAAATTATGGTTGCCCTCAAAAAATCAAAAAAAACAAAAACAATTCCTTCTACCCTCTGGCTATCTTTATCTATCCTATCTAGTCCCCCTAAGCCTAAGCTACTACATATTCTAATAACATTACATTCTCATATAAAAATAAAACTTTACATTACTTATTTAACTGGTTAGAAACTGCCAAAATGTCTTGGCCGATTTAAGGATATGGCTATCAGGTATATCTCTGCTCAGAAGTTCATTATAAATGGAAAAAGAAGAGCCTACTCACTAAACTTTAAAAAAAAAACCCTGTTTGAGTAATTATGTGTGATTAAACCTAGGTTAATATACAAAATCCTATACGAATAATATTTAGGATAAACACAAAGAATGAAATACAATGGGAGAGACTTGTACAAAAGTTAAAAGAGATGTGTGTATTTTGGAGATCATATAGATTATTAAACATACCTTTTTTATATGATGCGGTGGTGATGCTGCGGTAGCGTTGTCGCCTCACAGCAAGACGTTGTCCCGTTCGATTCTCAGCTAGAGTGTCTTCTGTGTGGAGACATGTGTGAATGGGCGTACCTTTGTTGAAGGTTGTACGTCAGGGCTGAAAAACTGTGCATGTAAAAAAATCTACTGCCAATCATTAGTGGACCGGAGTTCCGCTGTGGCGACCCCTAACTGGGAAAAGCCGAAAGATACAAACAAACCTTTTCTATATGACAGTTTATTCTGTTAGGTAAAATAGCCTATTTTGCAAGCATATATATGATTCCATCTAAGCATGAAAATTAATTGCTGTTGATTATATTATATTTCCATTTATATGGAGATCAAAACTAAATCCTATTAGGAGAGGGACTTGTATGTTAAAGAAGGAAAACTAGGGTTAATTAATCCTATAGTACAACAGCTTCTTTGAATTTGTATAAAATGTTAGGACTAAAAGAAGGAAATAAAAATATAGTAAATTATATAATGAAGCTAGAACATAAAAATATTTGGGAAAGATTAAGATATGGGACAAGATGGAAGAATAATGTAAATGATGATATTAAATAATATCAGAATAACATATTACTATTGAAATTGAAAATAAAAAATGTAGAAAAGAACAGAAAAGAATGGTATGAAAATATGAGTAAATATTTTTATACCTGAAAAATTTAGATAATGAAAAAAGAAATGCAATTAAAACATGGTTTATATGAAGCAAAAAGGTATGAAAGTAAACATTTCATGTGGAGACTGACAATAGGAAAACTTCCTGTTAATGCAAATATGCCCTATAAAAGGATTCACATGAGAGTATGTAACTATTTTGGGAAAGTTGAGATGACGGGACATGTTTTCTTGATTTGTGTAAGAGTGAGAGCACCGTGGGTGACATTATGTGAAATTAACATGTTGGATGATTTTAAAGCTGTGAAATATATAAATATGAATATGATAGAATATGGGTACTATGGTAAAAACAAAAAGGAAGTGAAAGAAGTTGATAGAAAATTAGTTTGTTTTATTGGTGGTATGGAATGAAAGGTTAAATGAAATAAAATATAATGGGAAAAGGGTATTATCAGAAATTCTGAAGAAGAAATGCTTTTGATTGTAGAAAAAGAGTTGGAGAAATAATTGAAATGCGTGATGTTAGATTATCTTGTAAGATACAATCAATTGTAAATGTATATAATGTAAACAGTGTATATAAGCTGCTATAATTAATAAAGAGCCCCTACTGTTTGGTGCTACTAGATGGTGCTTGAGGTCTTCTACAGCAGCAAGGAAGAGGCCTAAGGGAAGCAACCTAGGAGGAGGAGTGAGAAAAGCTATTGAGAATTTAAAGGTGGAATGTGAAAATTTGAAAAAATTGTTTGATATGGAGCTTCAGAATGTAAACAGATTCTTCTGTGGTGATTGCTACAAATGAACAGCATTTAGCTGTCTCTTAGGAGAAAGAACTGAGTCTGTGGAAGTGGTGCAGATAGAGCTGGTGTCAGGAAGGTTTGCAGATGATCTGCTAATAATCGAGCAGGTGAAATGGCTAACTTTTTCAGAGATTCTGAGGTTGTGGAAAAAGAACTAGGTGAAGCAGCAGCAGAAAATTCATCAGTGAAAATTTATGCAGAAGTGTGAAAAAGTAAAATAGTAAGCAGCAACAAACTGAAAAGGGGTCTGGTTTTGTTGCATCAGATAATGGAGTGACTAAAACATATGCAACAGTGGTAGGCAGGCAAAAAAAGGGGAGCAGTATCAAACTGTAAGTAAAACTGTTTTTAAAAAGGAAAGAAGACCAAGTGTGAGAATAAGAAAAATGGCACTGATAGATATTATATATGGGATAATTTGGCAACTCTTCTGGGTATTCAAGCTCAGGAAATTTGGTCTTTTACACCTATTAGAGCAGAGATGCTTTGTGACCAAACATTTGCATCTGACGAACTGATAATATTTCTGGAAATGCGTGACAAAAAAGGACATTTGCCTGTGGAATGATTTGTTTCTGGAAGTAACTTAAATGTTTAAAATAAATGTTACTTTGCAGTTTACAGCTGATTAACCAGAAGAAGACATTGTTAAAAATGCATGCAGGGTCTGTGTGAAACTGTTGATAACACTATGAAAGTTAAAGATGCAAGAAATTTCTGAAATGGAAGGTGAAGGTTAGACATTGTTTTGAAATGTGAAAACAATATGGTGAAACATTTGCCAGGTGTTAATTTTGTGGCTAGTCATAGAGGGACATTAAGATGTGCTGGCCAGCCTAAATTATGTTTCTTTTGTGGAAGGTTACATATTCAATTAATGATTGTGACAATGTTCAATGTAACCATTGTAGGGAGGAAGAATGTGCTGCAAGAACGTGTGTGCCAGAATGCAGGTTGTATAAAAAAGGGACACTTCTGTATGGATTATCAAGATCAAAAATAAAACGATGAAAAAGGGAAAGAGAAGAAAACATACACAAACAAGGACAACAAGAGGCTGACACAGAGGCAGAATAACATTAGGAAAGACAAAAAGAGACTGGGAGAGATGGAGAACTAAGTGAAGAAGCTGTAGAAGAAGAAAAACATGGAGAGGGAGAGAGTGCATGCAGAAAGAGGTTAGGAGAAGGGATTGAACTAATAATCTTTTGAAGTTCTAGCCTGTGAAAAATCAGATTCTGAGGACCAAGGATTATTTTTACATAAACCCAAGAAAATATTAAATTGCAGAAAAAGTAAAAATGTAAACTTATTTCTGTTAAACGTAAAAAGAAGGAAAAGCAAAAATTTAGAGTACTTTCAATAAAACTGAAAAGTATTGCATACCCTCCAAGAAGGATAGAGATACTGGAATTGTGTGCTAAATGTGACGTGGATATTATTTTATTAGAGGATGTAAGATTCTTGACAATTAAAGACTGAAAAAATGTGGGGTGGAAATACAATATGGAACTTTGGAAGTCAATGTTCTGGGGTGTCAGTGTTGTATGACAAATCAGTGAAATTAATAGATGCAACTTAAGACTGTTAAAGATGAGAGGGTCAACTGTTATGTATGTGAGGTAGAGAGAACATGTTTATATAATTATAGCATTATATGCATATATCACTATGTGGTAGTTAACATAAACCATATAATAACATAAACTGTATAATTACAGGGGAGTTTAATTTTGATTTAAGGGGAAAATGTGGAAAGGGAAAGATATTAACACTGTGGGAAGTGATAAAATGTGGTAAATTAGCTATGTGTAACAAAAGACAATTGACTTATAGAAGGGGCACTTGGATCTGAAATAGCTTATTTTAAATTATTGGAAAGCTTGAGGGTAGCAGATGGTAATACAGCTGTGGCAGGTTTTTAAAGACTGTTTACTAATACTGATGTTGGTGATGGAAGAAAGGGAGTATATTAAAATAGGAAAGGGAATAAAAGGAATAAATGAGAAATTATGGGATGAAATTGGAGAGTGGGAAGTATTACAGTTATGGAAGGATCATATAACTGTGGAAGACTTCTATAAAAAGCTGTTCTTAATAGTGTACTAAATTTAAAAAAGAAGTATACATTTTTTTCATGGCAGGATGATGTAAGAAAGGAAAAGAAAGTCAAGTATCAGAAAATGTATAGAAATGTACTATAGAATTTAGAGAACAGTACTGGAAATTATTATGATATGGAAAAATAAATATTTAAAAATTATTAAATATTGCATTACTGCTTAGATTTCTGTATATTTGGATAAAATAATAAAGAATTATACAAATATAATGAGGGATTTGAAAGAAAATCTAAAAAGAGAAGTAAAAGGAGCACAGGAAAATTATGAATATTGTAATACAGCTTGTTATAAGAGTAAAAAGGAAAATAAGAGATAATTGAACGTAAAAAAAAATCCAGCATTAAGTTAAGGAGGAATTTGAAAAAGAAATTACTGTTATTGGATTAGATGAAGTATTTATAAAAGTAAAGGTTGATTCAGTATCAGGCCCAGATGGTATACGATATGGAATGTATAAAAAATAAATGATTAGCTAAGAAAGTATTTTGTAAATGTACTGACTGAATTACTGAAGGAAGGGTTTGTTTATGCAGAGTTATGTAGTAGGATATTAAAACTTATATGCAAGAAAGGTGAGAAGAATGAAATAAAAATTGGAGGCCCATTGCATTAAATGCAGATTAAAATTTTGGAGTATAATACAGAGGAGAATGAAAATGATGAGGGTTGTTAGGAAAAAAAAAAACATATATGGAAAACATATATGGTGTAAAAGGGAAGGGATGCCAGGAATTATTATTGATTGCCAGAAATTGTGGATGATACAGGTAAAAGGGAGGATGTGAAACATGTAGGTGATATTAAGGTATTAGACACAGTAGGACATGATTCTTTGGGGGATTTTTTTAGAGAAGTATGGAATAGGTAACAGAATTAGGAGTGTGTGTATGGGAGTGTATCAAAATAATAGTGTGAGTGTTAGTAAATGGGTGGCTGAGAAAAGAAATGTGAAGTGCGGTATAAAGCAAGGATGCCCCATGAATGGAATCTTTTTTTGCATTGGTAATGAATGCAACAGTGAGTGAAGTAGCTTATGAAATGAAAGATGCAAGATATGTGATTTAAAAGGAGGTGGGGATCCCACTAGTTTTACCATATGCAGATGATATAGTAGTAGTTCCTAACAACAAAATATGGATGAGGGAAGTTTTGGCTTATCTACATGGATGTTCAAAGACAATGGGAATGCCCTGAAGATAGATAATCGTAAGGGTTATGGTGATATATTGAACACTGGAGTTGTATATTTTTCAACAAATTAAGTTTCTTTGCTGGGAATAAAATTTGGGAAAATTACGTAGTTATAAGGCAATATGAAGGTTTGATAAAATAAATTAAAATACATGTCTTCTATAGAGGAGATGTAGATTAGCATTTAGGAACAGAGATTTATCTGGTGAATTCTGTATTTATGGGAAAAACAGCATATATGCCAAATGTTTATATGATTCCAGAAAATATGAAAATGAAATTATGCAATTGGTATTTTTGTTCATGTGGAGTTCAAGATTAAACCCAGTGAAAAGAGGAGTGTTCTATATGAGTGAAGATAAAGGGAGATTGGGGTTACTAAATCCAGTTGGTTGTTCTGCTTCTTTAAACTTGTATAAAGTATTAAAGTGGGCAAAGGAAGAGAATGAAAAATTAATAGCAAGAATGTTTAAATATAAGCACAACATTTGAGAGATGATGGGTGGTAAGAGACAACAGATTTTTTTTAAATGAAACAAGTGCTTAAAAGAAAGAAAAATGCATGACAAAATAGAATATTAATGACATAAACAATGTAGATATGAATATGATTATGTATGGATATTATCAGAACAGGAAGAAAGAAATGTGAGAAGGCTATATGAGAATCTATCTTGTGTAAATGCACATTATTTAAAATGACAGACTGAAATTGTGTTTAATGGGAAATGGATTTTGTCAGATATATTGTGAAAAATTAGATTATCCGCAAAGGAGGAGGATTGGGGTTAATTGTAGAGGAATAATGAGGGTATAGCAAGAAAAATGATATAGTAATAAAATATAAATGTGCATATCTGTGACTGTAAATATGTATTTACCAACAGGTGCAAAGGAAACTTTTACATCCACTTGAACTACCACCACCTCTTCAAGCAGTGAGGACCTCAGTTTAATGTCTCATCTGTAGAAAAGCACCATCAAAGGTACTACAACCCCCAAATGTTGTGTCAGCAATCCATTCATCTTTAGTGGGAAGATACACAGCCTTCTAGTCTTTCCGTGCCAAAGATAAGCAAGATAGCTATTGGCCCATTGACACTAATACTTAATCATCAGTTCTGAAGTATTTTAATCCTGCTGTAATAAGATTTTCTTTTTTTTCCCCACACATTTTTTTTTTATTTCCAATAAGCATTTAAAAGAGCAATCAAAATATCATCATAATTATATGCAATGCAAGATAATATGAAAAAAACAGGTAGTAGATTTTCATTTCATTCTTAAATATATATTATGGTTATCTACAAATGACAGTCAACTAAATTTGTAATTTTCTAATAACTGTTACAGATTTATCCACCCTTCACTGGTTTTCATTTCCTCATTTGATCTTAAAATTGCAACTGTGATTTCTCTAAAGAAATAGAATGTAATGAACCTTTCACTTTAGTGGTATTCAGATGTGCTGAATTTCTGATATAGGATTAGAAATCTCTGCAGCTGAAAGTTCTGCTTCAAGAGTAGATGTTAGAAATGAAAATAATACTAGTAGCTAAGTATCAGGCAGCTGCCTTTTCTCTGGTGAGATATGCCTTTAAGTAACGCATACAATTCCTACTATACTGGAATGACACATTGTCGGGGTCAGAATGATAATTTGGTACATGGTTGTTTAACTTTACAACACACCTCCTAACATTTTTGTTCAAGAATACTTAACCAAACCAAAATGAATGGGCCTAAATCAGGGGGAATTGTTAAATATTATTCTAATTCACTTACAAATCCTCTTCTGTAAACTTTATAATGGCATGCATTTTCTGAACAATAAGAAGTTTGAAACTCTGTGGAATTATTGACTGACTGTAATCCCCAGTGATTTACTAGAAAATTAAAACTTGTACAAGAGGCGAGGCATACATTTCAGGCAAAACAAGGGTATTTTACAACAGAAGTTGAGAAGTATATGTTATGGTATTTTAGTATGGCAGTTAGGCTAGCTGTTATACTGCTTATCTCAGTCACTGATCTAATCAGTACTGTAAACAGTAAAATGTTTCCCCTTGCCTAGGCTGCAAGCAGTTTACAGCTAGCAAATGGCTACTGCCTTTCTTGTCCTTCTCACTCCTCCATTTGTCCAACAGTCTGACCACTCAGAATGGTAGATACCTGGAATGTTGCACATTCCAGACATCCACTGCTCTGTCTATGAAGTAGCATCTTCACAGTTCTAGAAGAAAATTTCCTTTTGTCTTCAGCTGATTTCCACACTATCCTATCCTGTACTAGTTTTAAATCTCCACCCCCGTAAAGTGTCTATCAAGATTCTCACTACATCCTTCACTGCAAATTAAAGATAATTTCCTTTAACCTCACTTGGTAGTCAAATTTTTCCAGCCTCATAAGTAAACTTTATTACTTTGTTACAGTTGCTAAATGGATAGACAGCATGGTGCCAGGGCCCTTTTAAGTCATGACCCCAGATATAGTGTTGTCAAAAACATGTCATAATACACATGTTAAAAGAAACCAGCATGGCAAACTTGTAATAATATTAGGTTATACATTAGAAGATAGAAAGCCAGAATGCGTATAAGTGGATCTATTCATAATGTCGAAATCTCAGATCAAAGACGAAATTGTCAAGACAAAATCGGTGAAAACCCATTTCAGTGGAAACTGGATTGATGAATGCCTTCCCAGGGTAAGCAACCACTAACACCAAATGTCACAAAAATGAAACAGCACCATCCCCAACCCACCCAGTTGGGGGTCTACACTCCTCATAACTTCCAGTGGGGGGCTGTGCCCCCATACCTCCCATTACTAAATATATCAATGCTGACATCATACTACAGTTGGGAAAAGGGCAAAGTTCACATCATTGGCCAACATGTTACTTACACTGGGAACACATTCACCGATTGGGTCCATTGCTAAAATGAGTTTTCGCTGATTTAGTCTCAACAATGTCGTCTTAGATCTTCTGAGATTGCAAAATTTTCAGGTAGACCCATGTTAGAATGTATGCAATTCATTGCTGGATAAACAGAAGTTGTAAATGCGTCATATGTCCACAAGTCGAACACCCAGCCATCCATGACACTAAGTTACCCAAGCAGCTTGTATGGCTGTCATTGGAGACCACAGAAGTTACTCATCCCATGATGATGTACTGTGAAGGTTACTATCTGAGGTTGTCGGGCACATAATACATGATTTGAACTGTCGAAAGAAAGGGTTCATCACTACAGTCATCCATATTAGTGCTTCGCTTTTACATTTCAGCAACTCTTTCTGAATGGTATACTGCTGTCATTGGCCATAGTATATAGCATTACCCTCTATCCCTCCACCTAATCTATTTTTATTTTCTTGCTTCCCAGATGTGTTGTAAATATATTTATTAACTTCTTTCTGGATTGTTCTTGAATTCAGACTTGGCTATTTGTTACTTCAATCTGAAAAGAGGACTTCCTTGCATCTTTATACTCATTAATTCATTTTATCGTACCAACTCCTGAAATATTTTTTATTTTGGTAAAATAATGTTCATTGTCAACTGAATAATGATATATATGTATTTTTTCTTTTTCCTCCATTTACTTATTCAATTGTACTTTAGTCTGCTTATGTTCTATGACTGAAATCTGATTCTTATGTGAACAACGTTCTTTAGTGTAATCACAAAAATAGGTTCATAGCTGTTTTCTAGAATAATGAACACAAGGGCCTTTTTAAGCCTAGCCATGCATCCTAAATCTCTGACAAGTTCTGATACCCTTGATAAGTGTAATAATGGGGCTGGGAAATTAACCATTTACAGGTTATTTGTTTGCATCAGAAACATAGGTGCCAAACCAGGGATGAATTTCCGGTTTCCCATCCAGTTTTCCAAGTTGCAGTTGAATTGGATAAGGGAGCAACTCTGTTTCACATGGATGGGAAGCCTGTTCCACTGATGGGGTAGTCTGTGGGATACATACCTCTCTCTCCGGTGGGTCCTATTTATATCACAGGCAAGGTTTAAGTCTTTAGAATGGGTAATTCTGGTACTGTTTCTTTTATGGATATGCAGGAGGTCCATCAAGTGGGGTCTGAATGGTCCCTGTATGCCAGGTAAAGATCTCTCCTCAAAAGCCTGTAGGAGACCGAATACAGGGATAGGGCCTTGAGGTGGTCTGCATAGGACATTTTACTTACCCCCTGTATTCTTTTAGTGAGGAACCTCTGTGGACATTCCAGTTGTTGGATATACCTGGTTAGGTACATACCAAAGGGACATTGTACTCAATGATAGGTCTGATGAATGCTGAGTACAGTGGAACAATGACTTCCTTGTATTTAGATGTCATACCTCAGTTTATAAGTTGTGCAACATAGAATGATTTCCTCAGCACTGTAGACACGTGATGATCAAAGGCTAGATTACTATCTATGCGAGTCCCTGACTACTGGGTCAACTCTAAGGGGTGTGTTGTCAATATGATAATTACCAGGGATGAATGACTTCCCAAAGGATACTATTATGCATTTCTTGCCATGTTGCTTTAGTTCATGACTCTGACACCAGTTGCTTGTCTGTGTCAGCCCCTCGTGGAGAACTTTTGTGTTAGTGTGAGATTCAGTGACAGCTCATAATTTGCAATCATCTGCAAATTTAGTCAGCCAGAGACCACTGAAATTGGCCTTGACTTCTGAGAAGTAAATGCTAAAAAGGAACAGTCCAAGGACTGATCCCTGAGGGCCCTCACCTGTGACTGGCCTCTTTGTAGAGGTGAACTCCCCAATTCTAACTTCCTGGAGGACGTCCTGTCTGTGAGCCAGTTGGCTATCCACCAAGTGAGATACAGGTTTGCATCTAACTTCTTGAGTTTGTCAACAATGCCCAAGTTGGGTGTTGTGTCAAATGCTTGGCCAAGTTAAGGTAGGCAGTGTGAATGATTTTGCCATCATCCATTGCTTTGGTGACCTTCTCAAAGAAGTCCACCAGGCTGAGAAAGCTTGATCTCCCTTGACAAAATCAAACTGTGTTTGCTCCAGTGTCTGGAGGTTTACTATATCTCTATTGATCATCTCCATGACAATTCTTTCCATGGCTTTACATACAAGATAAGTGAGACTTTGGGTTGGCCCACCTTTGTGCAGAGGGATGACTGTTGCCTTTCTCCATTCAAGAGGCGTGAAGCCTGTTGGGAGGTTACAGTTAGAGTAATTCCAGAAGCCCTGAAAGGTCATGTTTCATGCTATTAAGAAGGCATCCTGGGATAGTGTCAGGGCCTATTGATGCAGTGTTCTTGGTCATAGAGTGACTATTAAGTACCTATTGCCTAGTGATAGTAGGGGAGTTATATCTGATATTTCCTGAGGGAAGGTTGAAGGGGAGAAAGCAGTAAAGTTGGAGCTGAAGTTCTCAGCCAGGAGGTTTGCTATACCTTCTGGCTCAGTATAAGTGGCTTCATTTACAATGAGCTCTGCACGCAATTGTGTATTTCCTTTGAGGTTGTGAACATAGCTAAATAATACTTTGTGGCTGTCCTTGGCCTGGGAGGCCAAACTTACCTCAAATTTGTCTTTGGTAGACGTTATTTGTCCTCTAAGTTGTTTAGTTTAATGAGTGTTTTTATCCTGCTGGGTGCTGCACCTCCTAATTTTTGTCATGATTTTCTTCCTCCTGTTATACATCTGATTGATTTTGTGACTCCACCAGGGTGGCTTGTTTTTTTGAGTAAGTTCTGTACTTCGTCCTGGTGGGTACAGCTGCCTCTATGCAGCTATTAACATACTTGCACAGGGTTTCTGTGAACAGTTCTGCATAAGCAGAAGTGTTCTCAGGGTTTATAGGGACTTGAAATTTTGCCAGGTTCTCACTTAATAGCAGGAGGTTAGCATTAGAATAGTTCCTGAATATTTTTGGTTTAGCTGGGGGTCCAAGGTTTTCTTTTTACTTCAAAGGAGACCATTTTGTGGTCTGACCTTACCAGGGAAGGCATTACAGTAGGGGTGTGCAGCACTCTCCCATATTAGTGAGGACCAGATCCAGTATGTTTGCACCACTAGTTGGTATATTGACTTTCAGGTCCAGGGAGTTTGTGCTTACAAAATCTATGAATCTCTGTACCTGTACATTTGATGTTTTATAGGATACCCATTGTTTCTGAAAATGAAACTACAGAATTTACTTAATCATTCATCCCTATACCTCTCAAAGTGATGGTTGTACTACCCACTGATTTGGTGCAGAGATTCATAGATATACATATAGATATATAGATATAGCTATTGTTTATATTTCAGCAGCATTTACAGATTCCTGCTGACATTTACAAACATAAATCATATTTTGATATACATACCAGTATATATATATATATATATATATATATATATATATATATATATATCACTATATATATGTGTATATATATATATATATATATATATATATATATATATGTATATATATATCTCTCTCTCTCTATATATATATATATATATATATATATATATATATATATAGGTTCACTTTATAATCCCGAAATCCTGAAATATCGAGTTTCAGAATTTCGAGATCATAAAGCCGAAACCTTACAATCCCGAAACCCAAGAAGTGCAAATTTTAAAATCGCAAATCATACACTAACCATACACCACACACATACACACACCTTCCCCCCACACACAAACCTACACTACATACAAGCTGGGGTGGCAAGCCCCCTGCACCCCTCACACCCCTCCTTCTTAAATATACTAGCTCCAAGGTCGCACTACACAGACAAAGGCACAAAAACACCACCATACACCTACATTCCGCTTGCACACACACATCACAGTCACAACACACACTGACACACACTAAAGCCCCTAACCAAGACCGTTAAACCTAAATACTTGCCTGAACTTCCACCTGTCCATTCACACACTACAACACCAGAAGCGCTACTTCACCATTTCAGAAATTCGGGATTTTGAAATTTGTGCTTCTGGGGTTTTGGTGTTTTGAGCTTTCAGCTTTATAATCTCGGGATTCTGAAATTCAATATTTCAGAATTATAAAGTGTTCCTATATATATATATATATATATATATATATATATATATATATATATATATATATATATATGTGTGTGTGTGTGTAAGGTAGAATATGATAGTAAGTATATGAACAAGAATAATGAGTATTAATGAAGGAAAAAGACAGGGTGGGAAATAAGGTAAATAAAGTAGGCAGAGTACAGAGACGTTTAGGTAATAGTAGGACTGTGACTAATGGGAGAATGGAAATAAGTGTAAATTAACCACAGACATTGGTTAGTATTGTGTGAATGATAAGAGGTTGGGTTATAAAGAGGAATTGTAAACAAATGTGTGCTGTATGGGGTCATCCATGATTGTCAAAGTAATGACATTTTTGTGATATTGTAATGTTTCTTTCGGTTA
Organism: Protopterus annectens; assembly: GCF_019279795.1. Lineage (NCBI taxonomy): Eukaryota > Metazoa > Chordata > Ceratodontiformes > Protopteridae > Protopterus > Protopterus annectens. Next base: position 755,752,599 of record NC_056743.1, read on the forward strand.
TTTATTTTATTATTTATTCTAAATCTTGTAGTGATGTGATGGATCTATTGTTCTGAAGAAGCTTTTTTTCCCAGTATTATGGTATGGCATTGGAAAATAATCTTTAGACCATTGCTATAGTGTATGGTGGCCTTATGAGCATTGTGTCATAGGTGGACAATATTGTTTATCACTTTAGATTAGCAGATTACTAGAAATCAGGACCTATTTAATAGGGGAGTCATTTGCAGTGTTATGGATGGTGTAGATGTATTCTTGTATGATGAGTCATAGATGAATGTATATTAATTTATTTTCTGTTGTCTGAATAATTTCGGCATTTTGAGTTGTGTAGATTTCTAAGAGGGATTGCTTATTCTATTCCTGATAGCAATACATTGATTGCTATGGCCTGCATTGTATCTTTCATTATTAAACTGGGAATGTTATAAACCATTTTGAGTTGTGTTAGTACTTTTTGTAACTGGGTTTCTCTGTGAAGAAGGAAAGCAAACGTTTGGTTATGTAACACACAAAGGTAATTTTTGTTGTGAATGGGTGGTAAGAAAGGCCAGTATCATTAATTTATAGAAGTTATGCCATGACATGCCCTTTGTTGGTCCTAAAATAGCATACATGTGGATGATTTTGTATTCAAAGTAAATGTATTAATGCATATGTAGTCCCAGTGTAGACTAAAGTCATTGTGTAATAAGTTGAGTGATGCTGCTATTCTGGTGATGACAAAGGCCCCATGGTAAGTAATTAATGAATAAGCAGAAGAGTGGCACTGATCCTTATGGTCCACCAGTTCATACAGGGAGATGGTCATAAGAGATGCATCTATCCATTCAAAATGTTCTGCCTTGTGATGTGATCAACTCATTCAGATGCACTAGTCTTGTTGGAAAAATGTTATTGGTCTGTAGTAATATGGAAGTGAATGTGACGTACTTCAGTTTAAAGCCATATTGTTTGAGAGGATGTCATATTTTGTGTTGTAATCAATATGAATTTTTCTAGAAAGGATCTTGGTAAGTTATTACCTTGTAGTCTTTAGCAGTTTTAAGAGCTGCTACTTTTAATGATTACCTAATGAAAGTTTTCTTAATTAGTTTTGATAACAGAGAAAGGCATAGCAATATAGATTTAAGTGGAAGATGCTGAGATATCCAAACTTGTAACCACAAACTAGAACAGCTGCAGTAGTTGAACCTGTTTATTCACAATACAAAGGTACAAAAGATAAAAACGTTACAAATAAAAACTTCAAGAAATATAGTTCATGTGTTGAGCGCTTTATTCACATAAAATATGGGACTACTTCAGAACAAACTGAACTACAGACCCAGCCACTTAAATAAATATTCCCTCCACTCCTAATTACGTTACATTATCCATCATTTAATTAATGTTTTAAAGGTATACAGAGTCTCATACATACTTCAAAAACTTAAAAACACAATGCAAGTTAAAAAACAATGAAACCTGAATATATGAATAAATCAAGCATAACAATACTATAATATCTATATATTTTTGTGTTTTAATGTGTTACTTGGTCTTTCTGTTATTTATCCCATTACATTCCTTATTTTTAACATACTGGAAATGCTTACATTTTCATTAATACCTGGCTAGTATGTAGCAGCCAACTGCAACTGCCATTTTAACTCACATAAATCCAGGAATAAATCCAGCATTCTTCCGTGTGCATCTTTAACTAGTTGTAAAACTAAAAACTTAAATTCATGACTAGGGAATTCCTCCTGATGCCTGCTAAGTGCATTAGTCACGTTACATTTTTTTCATATCTGTTAAATGTTCATACATCCTATCCCTTAAGCATCTACTGGTTTTCCCTATATAAAATGTAGTACAGCCCTGGCACTTAGCTATGTAGACCACATTGGTACTATTACAAATGGTGTCCCTTAAAAGATATTTTTTTCCCATTTAAAAAAGGAAACATTTCTCCTGTCTCCAAAATATAAGGACAGTATGGGCACATACCACATTTACAGTTGCCTAACTTTCTGTTTCCATGTCCACTATTGTGAAAACCTTCCAGTATGTTTTTTAAAGATCTATCCTTCCTATACACTACTACAGGTTCTTTCCCTACCCTGTTGCCCACCAGTTTATCAAATTGCAATATTTCCCAGTTGTTCCTTATAATTTCAACCATATAAAATGAATCTAAATTATAAGTTGTGATGAATCTAACTCCTTCCCTCATCCTGCCTTTTCTTTTCCACATGGTTGTACCTCCATTTTCATTTCCTCCTAATAATGGTTGATACACACCCTCCTGTCATTTTTTTTATTTTAATTAAAAGTGTTTCAGTATAACCTCTCTTTACAAACATTCCCATAATGTATTCTATTTCCATCACAAAATCACTATCTCTGGTGACCATTCTGTCTGCCTGTACCATTTGTCCCTTAACAATGGACTTTTTCTGATGGTAAGGGTGCCAGCTTCCAAATTCCAAATAGGAATTTGAAAATGTAGGTTTCCCATAGACCATAGAATACAATCTTGTTCCATCACTTATTCTCAGATCCACATCCAAATATGATATATTATTTTTACTGTAAGTGTGTGTAAACTTCAAAAAGTCCCCAGTCAAGTTTATATAGTCTAAAATACTTTTCAACTGGGCATCTGTCACTTTCCACAATAAAAAGACATCATCCAAAAACCTGGTGTAATTCTCAATACATTGCCAGTATTCACTTACCATTGCTATCTCTTGCTCCCAGTATGGCATAACATAATTTGCAAAAATGGGGACACATGCAGCCCCCATTGCCACACCGGTGACTTGTTTTTGTACTATTGGCCCTCAAAATACACAAAGTTGTTTTTTAGTACTACTTCCATTAGGACAATATATTTCTTAATTTGATCCTGATCATAAATTCCAGTTTTGAATAATTGCACCTATAACCCTAACATTTAACAGATATGAAAAAATGTAAAATGACTAATGCACTTAGCAGGCATCAGAAGGAATTCCCTAGTCATACATTTATGGTTGTTTGTATTACAACAACTGGTTAGACGCACAAGGGAAGAATGCTGGATTTATTCCTGGATTTATGTGAGTTAAAATGGCAGTTGCAGTTGGATGCTACATACTATCCAGGTATTAATGAAAATGTAAGCATTTCCAGTGTGTTAAAGATAAGTAATTTAATGGGATAAATAAAAGAAAGACCAAGCAACACATTAAAACACATTATTATAGCATTGTTATGCTTGATTTATTCATATATTCATGTTTCATTGTTTTTTTAACTTGCATTGTGTTTTTATGTTTTTGAAGTATGTATGAGAGTCTGTATCCCTTTAAAACATTAATTAAATGATGGATAATGGAATGTAATTAAGGGTGGAGGGTATATGTAAGTGGCTGGGTTTATAGTTAAGTTTGTTCTGAAGAAGTCCCATATTTTATGGGAAGAAAGCACTAAACACACGAAGTATATTTCTTGAAGTTTTTATTTGTAACGTTTTTATCTTTTGTACCTTTGTATTGTAAATAAATGGGTTCAACCACTGTATCTGCTCCAGTTTGTGATACATTTTAGTGAGTAGTTGTGCTGGTTGACTTCTGAGTTTTATTTGAAGTGGGTGAAGTATCTAAAACTGTTATGTGGAATGGGAAGACATTTTCCTTGGTTCTTTTTTTACTACTTGTTTTGTAACGGATCTAAAGTGAATATATGAGTAGGCAAGGTAGCTGTGTAAAGGGTCAGTAGTTATAGGACTTGTGATGTGGTTGAATTATCTTTGACTGTATTGCAGAAGATTACTTAAGTTTTTTATCTGCACTTCCTGAACCAGCTCTTGTATTTCTTTGTTGTTGTGTATATTTCCTTCTCTCATATTCTTATTTGATGTCATACTTAGATCATTTTATTTATTTATTTTTTTAACTTCCAACATATTGCACATTTCTTACCACTTAAATCATGTTCATTCTTGGCCTGTACTTGTTGAACCAGCTATTGCATTTCTTCAGTATAATGTCCTATTTTCTCGTATTGTTTCTTGATTCTATATAGAATCTGCCATCACATATATTTCCTAGCACAATATTATTCCACATTACCTTCACTGTGACATTGTGTTTTTCTTAAGAGATTCCTCCATTCATAAAAATAACACTTCTATGGATATTCAGGTAGTAATATAACACATTTTCCCCTCCAAGTTGAATGAGGAATATGGGCCTTATACCATCACTTCCCCTTAGATATGCATGAATCTGTTTTATGTCTGAGGGGTCCACCCATTTAGATCTAAAGCCCAAAACACAAATTTATCCTGTATTTTGGAAAGATTAATGTAATAAAAGCTATTCCTGCACTGACGTCAACTCTTTAAACATGTGCAGCATCATTCTTAAACAAATTATACACCTTATTGATTTATTCAGTATTACATTCGGAGTTCTCAAATCCATCTACTCTTTTGCTTTTTTTCTTTTTAGAATATTACAAGTTTACAAAGAAATGTTTCATTCTCCAGTTTAGCATGACACTGTTGTTTTATATCCGTATAAATTTATGACCATACATCACACTCCAGGTTTATGCCAATATAAATTAGTGCCCATACACCTTTCACAGAGAATCAAAAAGGGCAAAATAAATGCTCTCACTCTAAATATACATCTCAGGCAGCAGACATGTTTATTAAACATTCCATTGTCACCAAACCATTTTCTGCTAATACCTGTACAGATGATCAGTATGATCTGTGCACAAGCTGAAACCAGTATCCTTCCACATTTCTTCTAATGCCAGACATTAGAACTTCCTTCTTAAACATCATGAAGAGCATTGTGATGCTAAATTTCTTGATCTAGTAACTTTATTAAATGAATCCAAGTAATAGTTTAAAAATTCTTACTGGTGCTGTTTACTGTTCTTTCCAACTTTGCCATGATGTCACACCTCCCACATACACAAGGGCACATACTCACTGCTATCAAGTATCCCTAATTATTAAGACTGCCCCTGTTGTTATCTCTTACATATTCCCTGTCCCTCATAACTCATGGACACTTGCAGTCAATGTGCAATGGCAGGCATTAGAGTTTTTTCCTTATTATGTAAAAAATACTCTCATAAGCACTTTACTTAGTGCAGATGGTTAATGCTTTTTATCCTTGTGTCAAGGGTGCAAGGTTTTCAGCTTCTTCCTTTTTCTTTAACGTTATTTTAAGACTTGGATAATATGCAAGGACTATACTTTGTATTTAGTGGTGATGCAGAATTAACTTTCTTTAAAAAACTGTAATTGCTGAGATTACAGGGTTTAAATTATTGTATGTTCCTTTAAGGCATGATATAGTGAGTATCCCAGTTAAATAGTGATCCCTCACTGCATGTCATTTCATGCTGAAAAAATGTATTTCTATTCTCTATTTAGTTACTATTAAGGCACAATAGAAATCTATTCCTGTTGTGTTCTCTCCTTCCTATATCTTTTATGCTGCAAAATGTTCTGTCATTTTATGTGTCTTATGGCATGATATGAAGGGTATCCCTAGGGTTTATCTCAGTATTGCAATATTTGCTCATTACTATTGTGAAGTGTGGAGGTGTAACAGTTCTCAGATATACAAGCACACAATATTCATTTATACACTCTCTCACACACACACACACACACACACACACACACACACACACACACACACACACACACACACACACACACACAGCTCCTCCACCTGATCACATTTACAGATACAAAAAGTGCATACATATGTGTACACACAGAAAGACACACACACACACACACACACACACACACACACACACACACACACACACACACACACACACACACACACCTACTGTAGCTATATCTTAACTAAGCCCCCAGTGCAAACACCCAAGTAGCTACACGCATACACACACATGCATACACACACACTGATACTCCCATTCAACTTACACTACACATGCATCTACATACATTCATATATACAGCTGCAAATATGCATACAACCCCCAATACTATGTATCAACTAAACTTCCTGGCATTTACTTCTAACATGATTGAGTTAGCATGAGCTTTTAGTTATGTTCATTAACACAGGCAGCTGATGCAACTTGCACAGCTGAGCGATTCTCTGTATGCATTGGCTAGGTAAATGCCATAGAGCAGGCAATTCTGGGGGGACAACATATGGCTAATTACAATAGGCTGCTCCTATAAATGCCTCAGTAGCATTTGCAGTAGGTTACAGTAACAGCCCACTGTAGAACTGCACTGCTTCATAGTCCAGCACAATGTTGGGCTGTCTCTAAATCAGAAATGGTTAAAATGAGGTATATAAAAACCTTATATAGGTTTATTGCACCTTGCACCAGCTATTATGAATTCAGCCTAAGTAATTAAACTCTTGACATAAACTGGGACTAAATTTAACATTTCATCAATTAATGCCTATTGCATAAAAGGCAGCTAAAAAGAATGTTACTAATAATTTACTTAACTATAAATAATGGTAATATTATATTTTTACAAGAGAGTCATTTGTTTAGGAAGGATATTCAGTTGTGAAATAATAGTGATTAATAGCTTAGTTTCATACTACTTTATTAAGTACCGAAGGGGTACAACTATGTGGAAGATATTGCTGATCTCACCTAAGATTATTGACAAAATTAATGACCTAAAAGGATGTCCTCAGTAGTTAATACTATATTTGGTAAAATAGTTCACCCCTAGATAATTTTTATTGGCTACCAGGAATTAAGTTAGACATGTATGGAGATATTTAAATATTTTGCAGAGCCACTGGAAAGATAGTCTTAGTTTTAGTTGTAGACTTTAACTGTATTACAAATTAATTAGATACAAATTATAGTAGAAACCCTACTATAAATGATTCAACAAGCATCCTAAATAAATATTATAAAATCAATAATCTCATTGATAATTGTATAACTTCCTTATATGAAATATAAAGAAACAATATTTTTTTTCATTTAAATGAATGTTTGCAGAGATACTTACTGTTAAATTAATATGAAGATAGATAATATTGCTTAGCAGTAGAATCTATAAATTGATTATTTTCCTTCACTGGTAAATAATGCATACAGTTTTACATGTTCAATAAAAAATTCCTAGGAAAAGAAGTATACTTTCAATATCATTTGAGGAGGTGTGGAAAATTGTGTTCTCACAAAATTACTCTGAAAAATACACTACCACAATAGACAATCTATATTTTACTATGTAAATAAATGGTGAAATTCCTAAAAAACATCCATTGGTCATGAAATACTAAATTGAGGAAGGATATTGGAATTAGAGAATCATTCTTTGCTAATTTCCCAAAATAAAATTCTAGGATTTGGTGTAGGCAAATCTAAATTGATCAGAAATCATCTGACACACTAATACTTTCAATTGAATCCATCATGAATGCATATTCATCATTAGCTGAACTAATGAGTAGTACTTCTGGAGTCAGACCATATCCTTTTTCGGTCTGTATCAATGACTTTCATCTAGATACTTTATGACTACATATGACATATGACAAGGATTTGCTGTTCCTCTCAAAAAATCAAAATCTTTTAGGAAGGTAATTCAAAAAAGTATTCAGCTGCCTATGATAGTGGTTGCAGAATAAAAACATCATTATGAACACCAGCAAATCAGCTTTTCTGATAAATGGCCACCACCAAAGCTGAAAGATACTCTACTTGTACAGTTAGTTGCCTTCTTGTCCAGCCCAGTATCCACACTTAGTAGGGTTATCTTGGAGTTTGGGTTTGTCCATGATTTATATTCAATGCCCAGGTTAATCTAAACATCAAGAAAGTACTTAAAAACAAATCCATTGCATATATTCTGCCTTTGAGAATAGTATTACTATTAGAAGTCAACTGTTCTTTCTGCAATTGTACTCCCTGCATTGGTTAGCTTCCAATCGCTCACTACTGCTAAAATATTAGAAAATGCAGTGAACAATGTATACCGATTCATCTTCTTTTAATCATACAAGTTACATCACTGTCATTCAAGAAAGTGAAATAGCTCTGGGTTGCAGCTGTCATAATACCTCTAATAACTTTTCCACACAATTCAGATTAACTATCAACAAACTTGATATCCAGCCTACTATTAACGACCTACTTGGTTTTCAACACCCCAGAGTACTTTTCAGTTTTATATTAACTACAATACAGAAACTCTTCTCTAAAATAGTTCTAGCCAGAGTGAAGTTAGAAATAAGCTCAGCTTGTCCAAATTCACAGAAAATCTAGAAAATGTCATTGAAGCTACATGTAATTGTAACTACTAGAGGGACAGATGGTTAAAAAGTACACTAGGTCTACAACTGCAAGTCTAGCATTCTTAATATGAGCTTTTTAAATTTTACTCATGGATTAATGTGTTTTTTTATTAATTCCTCTGACAGATTTTTTAGACTAAACCTTATGATCATAGCCACTGGTTAGTTATTTTATTGATATATCCCCCTGTACAGCATTACTGCTTTCCTCCCTCTCAAAACCCTTGTAGTGGAACAGTAATGCCTCCTTACTCTGATAACTAGTCTTGCCTCATCTGGTAACTACTACAAGATATTTATTCTATAATTAGCAGTATGTTGTGACCTCACTTGTTCCACTTTGTATATATACTAACTTGTAGTGCTTTTTTTCTCTCACTTTTTGAGCACTATTCTGCAAAGCTACCACATTAATTAGTGAATCTGTTCTTTTTCATTGGCTTCTACATAATTGTCAAACCCTTACCTATGTAAATACGTTTCTAATACTAATGTATTGTTTTGTAAATCCTGCATTCAACTTCTTGATGTTAATCTCCATTGATAATGTATTAAATTTTTTATTTCTGAATTTATTAGTGTAATTGGAGCTTATCTGCCTGGGCCTCTACTGAAAATGGACATGTATGCAGTTGGACTAGCCCGGTCAACATGTATAAAATAAATAAATAAAAAATATGTTCTGTCTCCTTGTTTTTGGCATGTTTACTTACATTTTATTTGCATTGTAATAGAATATGTACTCCTATCTGCTGTCTGCTATTATTGTATTTGTCTTGACAGTTGTTACTTAGACTGTGGTTGAAATCAAGAGGACTGACCTGTGGCTGTAAGGAGTGCCTATACCAGCCTGCCTACTCAGAGGAAAAGCACATAGTTTTTTCTTCTGCATTTCTGAGATAAATGAGATACATGTGTTACTCACTATATTTTACAAGACATTTGATAAGAATAATTGATTAAATACAAAGTAAATGCAGAATATTAACTCATATAATATAAATACCAGAAGAAAATATGGCAGTGTCTTATAGTAACTACTGCAGCATTTGGTCAGAATATTCCCTCTTTTCATAGTTTTTGGAATTAATGTGGTGTGATATATTGTAACAACAGCAGATAGAAACTAACATATGATATGCAATTTTCAGTGTAGATTGAACACATATTTTATGGTTCTAGAAAGGGCAAACAAGATTTGTGCTTTATTTGGGCACTGTTCAGTGCTAAAAATGTTATTGCATTCATGGCTGTTTATTTCCTGACATTATCAGCAAATGGAAGAATCAGAATTCATATACAGGCTTTATTAAAAATAGTATGCACCCATTAATCTGTGAAAAACATATATTTTATGCAAATGTGTTTCTCATCTTTACTTAAACAGATGAGGAGAAAACTCAGTGTGCAACTAAGAATCATTTCTATTATTTCTGTCAAGTTAATTAAAAGGCTGCTTTCAGAAAAAAGTTACTGCTAATTTCAGGAAATAACTATACTTCTTCACTACAATGTTCCCCTGCACTGTTCAGCACACAGTAGTCTCTAGCCAGTCTATATTACTGAATAATGTGTTTTTATATCACTTTCCCTTCTCTGACCTATTTTACATTAGTTCTCCTCCCCTTCTTTCTTATTCTAATGGGGATACCTGCTTAAATTACTGACATTTCTTCCAGTAATTTTGCACTCAAAATCTCTTGCATATTAGCCATGCATCATTCTTACCACAGCCAAATGTATTATTGGACGGTGCAATTGTGCAGCGGTTGCATTGTCACCTCGGAGCAAGAGGTTCTCTGGTTCTATTCTTGGCTGGGTTGGATGGTATAATGTGCAGTTTCTGCTATTTGTAATTTGATTTCTTTAATAAATACCAGTTGTACTACCTTCTGTATGGAGTCTGCATGTCCTCCCTGCATTCATGTGGGTTTCCTCCGGGTGCTCCGGTTTCCTCCCATGTTACAAAGACATGCATCTGGAATGTTTCTCCCCAGGCCTCCACTGAAAATTGGCTTCATTCCAAGTTGGAATTTCCTGGTAAATAAATAATAAATAAATCAAAAACAAAATTAGTAACTTGATTTATACAATTAAAAGCAATAACCACTTTATTTAATTGTATTTTCATGAAAATAACTCCTCCTACTCTTTCTAGCAACTAGTACTATTCCTATCCTACACTGATGTGTGATGTATATAGTCTTGTCTTTTGTTGTTTCTGCTTTGTTAGTATGAAATTTTAGGCAGAGATACTTTTTATTCAGCTATAAAATGCATTTTGTTTGTCCTTAAAAATTCAAATGTCAGAGAACAGCTGCACTTAAATTTAGACATTTTCCTAATCCTTCATTGCACCAGGCTTGGCAAACTCCTTGGGAAGTTTCCATAATAACTGAGCTAGAAATTTATAATAAATGAATGGCTCTTATTCTAAGCTGTAACCAGTGTGTAGACCTAAATTGTATATCATGGCCTCTGTTCCACAAATTCAATATGCACTTAAGGATAGAAATGTTTTCCTATTTACATATTGATTCATAGAACTATACAACAATTTACCAAGGAATGTATTAACTTTTAAGGGAACAGCCTTGTTTATTCATGTCAGTGGATCAAATTATAGAGTGTCATCATTTGATAATTTTGTCAAAACTGATATACATAATGCATTACTTTTTTGAAGTTCTTGTGGCAACCTCTTTTACTCAAAGATAAAGCAATATCACCATATTTATATGGCTCAAAGTTAGTCAACTTCCATCTGTTCAAATTAATTTCTTATTGTTTGGCATATATTTTGCTGTCTGCTCATGAATGTGTAAAGTTTAGTAGCAATTTCATGCTGATTGTCATAGCTGGGAAAGGTAGTTGTCAACCTATAAATTACTATGTCCTTTTTTGCCTTACTATATTGCACAATATTTCACCTCAGAATACACAAATTATTTATTTATATATGTTTATTTATGTATTTGCTTGTTTGTTTATATATTTATTTCCAGTTTAACAGGAGGATCCAGTTGGTATTTTGGCTCAAATTCTGTGAAGACTCTGGGATAAAATGTCCACATATGTAAATCAAGCACATGCAATAAATTAGCCATTGCATTAGTTTGCTACTGAAGAGTGCATGAATATCCATTAGATAAGAAAGCAGAATAAGAGAGGCACAGACTATTTAGTATTTAGACATTTTTTATTTGCCAGGAATTATATTATCTATAAACATGTATGTATGTATATATACATGCTACATATTAGCATTTTTAATGTGAAGTAAGAAAGCCAAAAGTCAGAGAAAAGGGTTTTGTTATATAATGATAAGCTAAATAATAAAAGGAAATAGGGATCTGGTGAAAGAGTAGTAGATTGACAAGTATGCAATTAACAATTGAACACAAGCAGGGTAAAAACAGGATAAGCATAGAAAGTAGAAAGTAAAGAACTGTTTGATGTAGTGAGAATTTGTAGAAAAGGTAAAAATTAATATGCATAAAGCAGAAAGTAAAGAAATGTAATTTGCTATAGAAGGAGTTTGAAGAAAATGTTAAGAATATAAAAATAGAATATATATCCTTCTAATGTAAGGTTATGATCCAATATTCGCATATAGTTATATTTGTTTCTCTCATTAAACATGGAACATTCACAAGAGTGAATATACAAGGATCTATCACTTTAGAGCAAGCACCCTGCTTATTATGTACTAAGTCAGAGATTATACAACAGTGGAGTGTTTGTTCATGTAAGCAATTGTTTTAATCTGTAAAAAACATTCACTCATGACTGCTCAGT
>NC_056743.1:755767211-755777211 GCF_019279795.1 Protopterus annectens
TCAGATCAAAGTGAATGAAACTTTTTTTTCACACTCTATAGAAGATTACATGCTGTTAATTCAATTTCCAAAGGAGAAAAGAATAGTTCTAGAATCTTATTTGGGCACACCATAAAATATGTGCACACATCATGGCAAGCGCAGAAAAGAAGGTAAGAAAAGACTGCAAAGGAGATATTAAATATGGGGAATTCAGAAATAGCTGGCACCAGATATAAGAAGAAAGGTCACATCATTCAGTAACTAAAGCTCATGTAAAATAAATAAGAACAACTGAGGTATTGGATGAAAGCAATGCAAAATACTTGTGACAAAGAAAGTGAGATGCAAGCTTATTTTAAGAGTAGTGTTTAGCTTGATAGGTTGTTGTTGTGTCTTTCGGCTTTTCCCGGTTAGGGGTTGCCACAGCGGAACTACGGTCCGCTAATGATTGGAAGCTGATTTTTATGCGCTGAGTTGCCAGCCCTAATGCACAACCTTCAATGAAGGTACGCCCATTCATGCATGTCTCCATGCAGAAGACGCTCTATCTGAGAGTTGAACCGGACAGCGTCTTACTGTGAGGCGAGTGTTTATCTTGATAGGTATAAATGATAAATGTGTTCAAGGATCAGTTGTCTTGACAGTTTAGATTATCTAAGCATAAACAGTGAGTACATACAATGACAAAGGAGAAGTATTCTCTTTGGTCAAAGATTTGAGTTTACAGGGAACCTAGTTAATGTTTATAGACTACAGTTCTACAAAGACACAGCTTTTAACATTGGAGGTTATATTAGTAGCAGAAGCAGTGATGTAAGGAATTATGGAGTAAACAAGGAATGACCAACATCAAGCTTGACCTTACATGCCATACTGTTATTTCACTAAAGAACTGCATTTAAACTGCAGTACTGAAGACCGTTCAATATAGTAGATATTTCTTGAATAGATGGACATTTTAGGCCTTCAAGGCACATTCCTTCTACAGGAGTGAGCAGCAATAGGATTTAAGGGAGTATCACACATCATGGATAGTAAGACATCGATGTCAGGTGAGTATGTCATATCAAACAAAATAGAAGATAGAGTTGTGACCTTCAGTGCCTAGTGTACAGCACTCCATGAGTGTAGAGTTCTGACCTTCAATGTATGATGTACTTCACTCAATTATTGTGGTTTAATGGACAAAATACATGGTGGTACTCGCTCTGTGGTAACAAATGTAAACAGTGATTGAATAGTAGTAGGAATATACAAACAAGTTCCAAATATATCAAAGATTACAACTTTTTTTTTTTAACTACGATTTTAAGAAATATCAAGTCTGAAGATTACTTGGGTTCCAGTTTATTCTTATAGGGAAAATAATTTTTGAATAATACACAATAGGTCATAAGTCAGCTGTGCCAAGCTAACACTAATCTATGGCATTTGTGATAAAGACGGTCATGCCAAACAAGTTCTGTAGGATTTATGAATGGATAGGCAAGATCTTAAAATGGAGCTATGGATATAGCCTCCCTACACATTACTATAACACTTAAAAGAATACTTTTTAAAAGTCAATGGATAAATGCTCTAGGTGTAAAGAATTGTCTGTAAACAGAACACAGAGAGTTAACCATACAGGGAACTCAATATGCTGAAATGAATGCTACCACTGAGGAAGAAATGTAGTAGGTTTTGATGTCACTCCTTTTTGGCATCATTATAATGCTTGTCCAGAAGGAGTTGTCTGAAATGTCTGCCTACTTTACTAGTTACAGTGCATCTGCACAAGAAGGTATAGGAAAAAAAAAACAGTGGTATAACTGGAAGAATAGTACAAGTGCGACTGCATAAATCCAGAGCAGAAAATCCAAAATCATACATTTGGGGAGTGGGATCAAACCCCGTGAATGGAATCGAAAGAAAATTAGTACAAAAAGCATGAGAACAGGTGTAGTCATCATCTGAAACAAATATACAGTAGCAGTGGAAGAAAGCAGGCAAAAAGGCCAGTGGAATACTGCGAAAGAGAGGAAATGGCATTAGCAGAAAAAAGCAAGAGTTATTACTCTGTCTTTTCTGATGGGAAAGACCTGTTATACAATATTTTCATGAGATCTGTAGACTTCCTGTTTCTTTTGATATAGAAAAAAAGCATGTCACTTGAGGACAAGAGATAGGCTTGCAGTCTACACCACAAGGCATGTGAAAAGAATAATACAAAGCTTACATGCAGTCATACAGTGGGCATTAGCAAAGAATAAACATTTCACTGAGCTTTGCGCATGCAAGAGAAAAGTTACTTATTGTAACACAAGCTATGTATGGCATCATCTGTAATATTACAGTGTTACATAAGTTAGGGCTGTAATTTCCAAATGAGTGTGTGTGTACACACATGTATATATATATATATATATCTATATATATATCTATATATATATATCTATATATATATATATATATATATATATATATATATATATATATATATATATATATATATATATATATATATATATATATATATATATATGTATATAGATATCATCATCTTGTTTCAGCTGTTCCCAGTAGGGGTCACCACAGTGGATCATCTGTTTACATTTCTTCCTGTCCTCTGCATCTTGCTCTGTCACACCAACCACCTCTCTCACCACATCCATAAACCTTATCTTAGGCCTTCCTCTTTTCCTGTTACCTGGTAGCTTCATCCTTAGCATCTTTTTCCCAATATACTCAGCATCCCTCCTCAGCACATGACTAAACCAACGTAATCTTGCCTCTCTGGCTTTGTCTCCAAACCTTCCAACCTGGGCTGACCCTCTAATATACTTATTCCTAATCCTGTCCACCCTCGTCACACAGTGGAAATCTTAACATCTTTAACTCTGCGACATTAAGCTCAAACTCCTGCCTTTTTATCAATGCCACTGTCTCCAACGCATATAACATAGCTGGTCTCACTACCCTCTTGTAGAACTTCCCTTTCACTTTTACTAGTACTCGTCTGTCGCAAATCACTCCTGACACTCTTCTCCACCCACTCCATCCTGCCTGCACTCTCTTCTTCACCTCTCTTCCACACTCACCATTACTCTGAACTATTGATCCCAAGTATTTAAACTCATCCACCTTCATCACCTCTACTCCTTGCATCCTCAGCATTCCTCTATCCTCCCTCTCATTGACACATATATTCATATGCATACATACATACATCTATACACACACATATATATATATATATATATATATATATATATATATATATATATATATATACACACACACATATTGTTTATTTATTGGCATGTGTTTACTGGGATAGCCAAATGGGACAACATGAGCCCATTTTCAGTGGGGACCCCAGGGAGAAAAGCTCCAAAGAAAACATATACAAAGAATAAAAGATGCGTTATTACAAGGTTAAACATTAAGAGAAAAAAATGCTATAATCTATTACATAGTAAAGTACCACAGACCACTTCTACATTGCAAGAAAATAAGCTTTACAAGCCAAAACATTCACAGGAACAAGCACGCAGCATAATCAAAACAAGGTAAATATAGCAGTATGGCTTAAATTATGTCAAGAACTTAGCTATTATGTCTTTGCAGAAAGGGTTGCTTTATGCCAAGGACATGGATTGAGTTTGAAAATTACATAATGAGTTTTGTACTGGATAAATAGGAGTAGAGAGTAGGAGAAGAGAAGTGTGAGAGGATGTGTGCTGGATGAGAGGGTGGCTAGTGAAGGGGTAAAGGTGATAGGATGATTAAAAGGAGGAAGAAGGCAAGTTACATGAAAAAGTGTAGTGCTAAAAAAGAGAGCGAGAACTTGGTTTAAGTTTAGAAAGTGCAGGGTATTGGAAAGATAGATTAGGGTGAGGTATAGAGTATTAGGATTGTAAAAGGTTGTAGGGGAAAGGGCAGGGAGACATGGAATAATGGTCGGATATATGA
This sequence comes from Protopterus annectens, assembly GCF_019279795.1. NCBI lineage: Eukaryota > Metazoa > Chordata > Ceratodontiformes > Protopteridae > Protopterus > Protopterus annectens. The sequence goes on from NC_056743.1 coordinate 755,771,148, forward strand.
GAGCTAGGTTATGGAGGCTTAATGCAGTTTGATTGGAGGTGGTTTCTAAGAGCTGTTTTGAAAGAACCAGTGGTATGAATGGTACAAATGGCTAGATGAAGACTGTTTCAAGTTTGTGGATTTAGAGGAGGAACTGGTTCTTGGATCTTGGAGACCTTCTGGGGTTGTGGGAAGATAAGGACCTAAGGGCAGGGCAAACCTGAGGTTTTGTGGGAACTTTGTTATGGAAAGTTGAAGATATGTGAGATAGTGGGGAATTCCAGCCAGTTTAATGTTTTTAGGGGTGTGCAATGATGGGTGGAATAGTGATTTTATTGTAGAACATTTCTAGTTTAGTTTTAAGTGAGGATTGGAGGTTGGTAAGCAGTTGGGCACCATAGACCAGAGAAGGACATAGGTGGACGTGAGTAGTTTTGATGGTAAAGAAAGGAATTTTGTCTGTAAAGAAGTCCTATTTTTTCTGGGTCTCACTGATATTTTGGATGTGTACATCAAATTTTAGATCTTAGATTATGACACCTAGCATTTTGATACTGGTAATTATTTCAGTTTTTGTTTTGTTCAGAGAGAGTATGTTAAATTGGGTTTTGTTGACGGGAGTATTTCTCTTTGGAGTGAAAACTATGAGCTTAGTTTTATTGGGGTTTAGAGACAGATGGTTGTTGTGGAGCTATGCTTCTATGGTGGAGAATGCAGGTTGAGTGGTGTGTTACAACTGAGTTAAGTCTGTTGCAGAACAGATAATAGTAGAATCATCTGCACATTGTACAACAGATCCCTAGTGACATGCTAAATGGAGGTCATTCATAAAAATGTTGAAAACTAGAGGTCCTAGAATAGAGCCCTGGAGGACCCTGTGGGGTTGTGTGTAGATGTGGAGATAGATTATTGCCATTTTACAGCATGTTCTCTGTTGGGTAGCAATTGAACCAGTTGAGTGATGGGGTAGAGAGTCTGACATTAGAAAGCTGAGAGATGGGCAGAGTGTGAGAAATGGTATCAAACGCTTTGGAAAGATCCAGAAATGTAATGGAGACACACTTCCCAGAGTCACAGGCTGTATTAACTTGGTCCATAAAAGATAACAGGGCAGTGGAAGTGCTATGATGTGATCTGAAACCATGTTTGTGAAAGGATTCAGTTCTTGAGAATGAAATGTAGAAGTTGATTGTGTATACATTTCCCCCACAGTTAAGATAAGGGGGATAGAATAGCTATGGAGAGAAAATTGGAAAATATCAGTTGGGAACGACCTTTGAGGAGTGGTGTAATGTTTGCTTTTTTCCAAAGGTTGGGAACATGGGATTCTTGTATGGATCTGTTTGAGTATTCCATTGGGGTAAGCAATTGCATCTCCAGTGACTTTTAGATACTCCGTGGGTAGTCTGTCTGCTGCAGTGGAACAAGATTTTAGTTTTAGAAGTAGTTTTTATTAGGGGTTAGAACAGTCAGAAGTGTGAATATGGAAGTAGAAATTTTTGTGGCAGAGTTTAAGTAGGAGGAAGAAGGGGCCTGGGACAGTGTGCAATTGGGATGGGTGGATTGATCTGGAATGTTTGTGACAGGGAGTGGCGGTAGGGTTTGTGTGCTGTAATACAGTAGTATGGTATGGGTTGTTAGATGCAGGGAGAGATCTTGAGAAATTGTTATTAGTATTAGCTATAGTGTCAATGAAGCAGAAGTTAAATAAAATTGCTATATGATCTGGAAATTTGTCCGGGTGGAGGCAAGGAAGATTTTTTTGTACCTTGGTTAAGGAGAGTACTAATGGAGGACTAGAATTGTTTGGGATTGTTTTGATTCTTTTGGAGCTCAATGTAGTATGGTTTCTTATCTTTGATTACAAGTTTTTTACATGGCTATGAAGTTACTTGACTTTTCCTAGATCAGCGTTATGTTTATTCCAAAGTTTCCAGTTTTATCTGTTAGTAATATTTGTTACATTGTTGTTAACCATGGAGCATGATTAATTTTTAGTCTTTTTGTACTGGGGGAGTACATGGCTGTCTAGTATTTTTAGGACTGTGGTGTTAAAACAGAGCAAGACATTGTCAAGTGGGAGAGTTTTTATGATATTCCAATTGATGCTTTTTAGACTGTTGTTAAAATTGAATGGAACCGGAAAATCTACGTAGCAGTCAATTTCAGACACTAACCAAAGGGATGAAGACAATTAGGTCCAATATATGGCATTTGGAATTATTCAAAGCATACAAATTACACCGAAGGGCTTACATGTTCATTTACAACCTTTGGTAGGACAAATAGATGAGACATTAGCACAAGATTGGGCCATGGCCCAACACACAGCATCTATGCTTTTTGTGGATACTTTGATATCATATTATGAGAGAGCTATTGACTCTAACATAGAAGAAGTAAACACAATCTGTGAAGAAGTAAAGTCTTATGAGGGTGAACCCTTTTTCAACACATATTTACAGGCTTTGGCCAAAGAACTCTCCCAATTAGAGGGAGATTCAGAAATTTCAAAGAGATACACTTGATTATGACCGAGGCAGACCATTCAGTCTTAATAAAAGTATATGATTTCAGGGAATGGCCAATAAGGGGACCAATAGGAGAAAGAGACCTAGGTCCATACTAAAACACAGAGGACCTAATTAGGAGGGAACATCTGGTGAGGATTCATCTTCAGTAACAGATCTTGCCCCTATCTCCTTGGAGGAGTCCCCAGTAGCGAAAAGAAGGCCCAGTATGGACCCTTTAAGACCAAAAAACATCGGGGGGTAGGAAACATCGCAGAAGTAACAAGCATACAACACTTACTGAAGAGAATTCTGACACAATAGATGTCAACAATGTACATTAATTTCTTCATATCCCTTGTCTGAAACAGAAATAAAACTATTAAATAAAGGATTGAATTTTGTCCCTTCCTTTTCTGTTGCTGAACATAATTTTGTGGATGATATTGATGCATTTTGTAGAAATCTTAATCTTAAAATATTTTTTTCAGGTTCGGATCAATCTCAAAGATCCACTGAATTTCATTTCAAGAAATCCACTTTTATTCCACCTATGGACAGACATGTTTCTGTGTTCAGAGAATGCATTTTGAAAGAAATACATTTCAACATGAATCCACATGCAGGTATCAAACATAATCTAACCAAAATAGAACATGAGGCCCTACAGAAACTTAGCAGGAAGCATGAACTGGCCATACTACCAGCTGATAAAGGGGGTGCAGTTGTTATCATGGACTGGGAAATGTATGAAACTGAAGCCTTGGCACAGTTGACTAACAACATGTTTTATATGAAAATGTCTCTGGACCCTACCTTCAGGTTCAAAAAAGAAATTGATATTTTCTTTCTTGGAGGTGGAGGAAGGTATAATTGATTTAAGATGTAAAAAGGAATTGACAGTGCAGGAGATGAAGTCACATTATTTATACCTGCTTCCAAAAATACATAAACATGCCACCAAACCACCTGGCAGACCCATTGTTTCGGGTCGGGGATCCTTGACAGAACCCTTATCTGCTTTTCTCAATGAATATCTCAAACCTCTTCTTCCACTGGTCAGATCCAGAATTAAAGATACAACACAATTTTTGAACATCATCCAAGATACACAATTGGAATCGGGTTGGATCCTGTGTACATTAGATGTTACAGCCCTTTATACTAATATCCTACACGGGGCTGGACTGGAGGCCATCCAATATTAGTTAGATCAAGCACAAATATATAAACCGGGCTTCAACACTTTCCTAGTCTGTTTAGTGGAGCACGTCCTCACGAAAAATGTTTTTTATTTTCATGGGACATGCTTTTGTCAGCTGAGGGGTACTGTTATGGGAGCATCTTTTGCTCCCATTTATGCGGACCTCTTTATGGGCTGCTTTGAGGCACATTTGATCTATGATGCCAGTCATAATTTATTTTTAGACAATATGGACATCTGGAGACAATATTTGGATGATTGCTGGATGGTGTGGAGGGGGGATGTCAGTTATTTGATGGAATTTGTTGAATACCTTAATGATAACAAATGGGGAATACAGTTTACACTCAACCATGATCATGAGCAAATCACTTTTTTGGATGTACTCATGACTCGTCAGTCTGATCATACACTTCATATTCAAGTGTATAGGAAATTCCCCCAATTCAACAGTTTATTACATGCTTCGAGTCACCACCCCCGACACATCATCCAGAACATCCACAAGTCTCAATTTAGGTGTACTAAATGCATATGTTCTTCGGAGGAAGCCTACAGCAATAGCCAACAGGACCTCACTCAGATTCTTGAATAGAGGTTATCAACAACAATACATTGATAAGACCAGCTCTTTTGCCACAGAACAGGACAGGAACACATTGTTAACCTATAATCATAGGGACAAGGGAAAGGGCACGGCTAATGTACAAGATATCCAAATGGTTACTACATTTGTTAGTAACACCTCCCAATTCAGAAACATTATTCAGAACCATTGGGACATTCTATTAGCCAATGAAGATTTAGCTGAAATACTACCCTCAAGATGCCTTTTTTCCTATAGACAAGGCCATATGATAAATTCATACTTCACTCACTACAAACATTCACATCCTTTACCTGCTGAACAGACTACCTATTTGGGGCAAGCTAGTGGGTAGCTATCCCTGTGGACACTGCAGTTTTTGCATCCATATAAATAAAACTAATGAATTTACAAGTAGCAACACCTCACAGATTTTTTATATTAGATGCTTTGCTAATTATGGCAAGTGACTGGGTTATCTGCCTGGAAACTTGATTTTGCTCTGCAGTCCACGTAGGGCAAACATCACGACCTGTAAAACATAGAATAAGTGAACATCTTAGTGATATTAGGACCAAATGTATTAATAATGCATTATATAAACATACATTAACCCATTCCACTGCCAAATTTAATTTTACAATTATAGACAAATCCAGGGACATAGAGCTACCAAAGCAGGCTGTCATTGGCATTCTATTTTAAATAGGAAAGAATCGGGATGAATTGTCAGTCTTGGAGCTTTGTTTAAGCCTGGTTTAAATGAACACAATTGAATCTTTGGGATGGGCCAATTGAAATGCAACAAGCTAACTAATTATATAAATGTGTGTAGAGCTGATGGATTCCAATGCACTGAGGAAGGCATTTTGTTCTGCCGAAACTGGTATGCTTAATTGTTGTTTTTTATTTTAACAATACAATAAATGTAGCCTACAAACTCTTATTCTGATGCTGAACCCTTTTTTTGCACTCTTGATAGTTTTGGTTTGGTCCATGCACCTTGTCCTACGTGCATGATCTTTTTGGACATTAAAATTGAATGGATTGCAGTTGGATAGGTTCCTGACAAGTTTAATGTAATGATTTGTGGGATGGGGGGATTAGTTTGAATAACAATTACTTGAAGATGGTCACATAAAGAGGTAGGGAGGGTACCAACTAATGAAATTTCAGAGGGGTCAGAGGCCAAGATCCAATCTAAGATGGCTCCTTTGTTGGTTCTATTATATCTGGTGGGAGTAGCGATAAGTTGGGTGTAATTAAGTAGGTTAATAGTGTTGATGGGAGTTTTTGAGCTAATATGTGACCAGTTTATATTTACATCGCCAAATGTTATGGTTTCATTTTTTATGTTGTGGTAGGTCAAAGAAAGTACATTTTCCAAAACTGGTATGTTATTTCAAGGTGAAATATATACGGCTATGATACAGAGGTTTTTAGTTATTTATTTTCAGTAAGGTGACGAAGATTTTGCCATTAGAGAATTGTGGTACTTGACCATTGGATGGGTGTATACTTAATGTACTGGGGAATAGGATAGCAATATCTCTGCCCTTTTTATTAGTTCTGTCTGCCTGTATTACATTGTAGTTAGGAGAAAGGAATTTTGTGTTCTTTGTTAGGTTTTAGCCAGGTTTCTGTTATTGCAATGATATCAGTTTTATTATGGGCTAGCCAGGCATGCAGGTCTGAAGTTTTGTTCCAGATACTTTGAAGGTTTATGGTTGTGATGTGTAATGATACAGGGAGTTTTTGTGGTGGGTGGAGTGGTGGTAGTGGGAC